>NW_007577783.1:36494-65038 GCF_000690725.1 Stegastes partitus
AAAAAAAAAAAAAGTTTCTGAGAGAGGACTCCAAATCCGGAGTCACGAGGACCGAGTCACATGAACGGAGCGATCCATTCTAATTGAGAGGGTCCCGGCCTGCCAGCCGTCCAGTTTAAGTTAACAGGCGAGCAAAGACAACCGCTGCAGCCGTCACCCCTAACGTGGTTCCTCCCAACCCGCTCACTTATTTCACTTCCACCGCAACAAATACTGTTTTCACATTTTACACTGACGCCGCTTCAGCGAGTGACCTTTTCGCCTGATACAGTTATTTCTTCTTCTTCTTTTTTTTTTTTTTAGGCATGCCGTATTACAGACACATGTAAACTGAGATTGGTCCATTGGTCTGCATGCACACACACTAACACACACACACACACACACACACACACACACACACCAACGTACACATACACATAAAGTGGCTGGTGAGCTAACTAACCTCTGTCTGTGGTCACTACCCTTTGGTAAGGATGGATTCTCTTGTCGTGGCGTCGTACCTTAGTGGTCATGGCACCTGCTAACAGCCATTGACATCGCCAAAACAGAACACAGAAGGTTACTCATCAGAAAGACATCAGACAGTCCACCCATGGCACCAACATCAGTGAAACCAGGAATTTACAAAGTGTTCAAGGCTGAGGGTGAAAATAAGTAATAAAAAAAAAAACAAAAAAAAAACAACATCTCGCTTCTAAGAGACAGAACTTTTGTTGTTTTGTGGTCTTCTGTTCTCTAAAGAAAAATATTAATCCAAACCACTAATTTCTCACTAAGCTTCACTAGTAGGTTCAGCATCAGCCGTAAGCAAAGTCACTCTATAGCTCTGTGATCAAAGTAAGCTGTAACATCTGTTAAATCACAAACAGCAGCTCTAAAATATCTACGGGTTCACTAAAATGTGTTAAAAAATTACAAGCGGAAGCTGAACTATTAAAACAAGTTAAATAGCTGTCACACCACAACACTAGTCTGCTAATACAAAGAGGAAAAAATTAACAGGAATGGACACTTGACTACAGAATGACTGTCGAGGAATCTGTCATCCTAAAGTATAAGCAAACGCTGAGTGTTTGCTCTGTGGGAGAGTATGTGAGGAGAGGGGAGGGGAGGGGAGGGTCTCTGCAAGCCAGTCCGTGTGTGTGCTAGGAAGGGTTGCTATCGCTTAGCCTTTGGTTGGGAAAGCCATACCTGCAAAAACACAGGGAGAAGGGACTGTTAGCCCAGCAATGAGCTTCAGCGTTCATCTGCATATGCTGTGGATGTATTAGAGAGCTGGATACGGCAGCCAATGTGGCCCGCTGGTAAACGGGTCGGTCCTGTCTGGTTTTGGTTGCGCTTTAAGTTCAGGCCGGATTTGGGTATCTGTTTGCTCTCTGACAGTAGTCGTGTCCTCAAGCAAACCTCGAACTGTCGCAAAAACCCAGATTAATCTCGCTTCCACAGTCAATAACCCGTTCTGCCCGGTGCTGTTAGAAACGCAGGCTAACGCGGCCGTAACGAAGCAGAGGTCGCAAATAAACCGAGTCAAAGAAAGACACTAAATCTGTCACTTTGGCCAACGACTACAGAAAAATGGATTCTCAGATGATGTAAGTTGTAATTAGTGTTCCATGTCAGCTGGTGTTTCTGCCGTCTGCAGTCTCTTGAAGTGGAAACAGCTGATCAGTCATGTGAGGATAAATGATAATTATGTCAGAATATACTCAGAAATGGTGTTTCCATCCCCCCCCAAGAAATGCATTAACTCTTTTAGAAAAGTCATGTGAGCAAATCTGAAGAAACTTTTTATTTAAGTGTTGCTGTTTTTATGAGCACTAGTAGATAAACACTGAGCAGCAGAAAGTCCAGCTTCTGTCCATCACGTCTCTCAGATCTTATTGTGCAAAATTAAATTATGCTGTAAATTACTTTTGTGTGTAACTGCTGCACGCTACCTTTGTTTGCCAAGTCTGTCAATTAAAAGAGTGAAATAAATCAAGAGACAGAGTTTAGTCCACAGCGTGTTCAGACAGACGGAATGTGAGCGACGCAAAATCAATGGAAAGATGGCAGCAAATTAAAACTGAGCCAAGGATGCAAATAAAATATGTAACGTGAGCAAAAACAGTACACAGCTTTAAGTAACCTGCTCTACATGACAGGAGGACGTTCTTAGGTTTCCGGTGAACTTGAGGTTTAGTCAGAGGCTGATCGGAGATGTGTCTTGTGTGCTTGCTTGCTTGCTAATTTGCTTTCTGTCTGAAAACACAGATGTAGATCAGGTTTAGCTCCGAGCCGATGCCAGCGTGGAACTTAATTGACGTTTGACTTTTAGCGCGACGTATTTTTAGCCCATAAGGATTTACTATTTAGTCGAGCAGAGCTATCTTCTGTGCGTGGTGTTAAATTTATGAGCACGTAAACACAAATAGAAGAGAGTTTTTTTTCCGGCGCGGACGCTTGGTGAGCAACTTTCATTGGAAGTCCGGTATCCAGTTCTCCTAATACATCCATTGACCATGTATGAGAGTGATGAACTTCTCATTCTTATGTACCTAATACTCCAGTCGAGTCAATCGGGTATTCCAATATGGAGGGCGTGAGTGTGTAGGGGTACTCGTAGGGCGTGTAGATGATTCCGGACTCGGGCCCTTGCTGCACCAGAGCCGGATGCGGGTTGGCTCCCGGCACGAGGGTGGAGCTCTGGATCTGACGGATCAGAGGCATGATGGTGGGCGTGGTGACGGGGGCGGGGTTGCGCAGGGTGGGGGGCAGGACGGGCGTCGGGCCTGTGATGATCCGAGGCGCCTGAGGGGTCGCTAGAGGGAAGGCGGCGGTGGCTGCACACAAACATACAATAATGCAAGTGTGCGCACACCCACACGCGAGCGCACACAAAGCGCACATACAAAGGACAGGGAAGGAGAGCAGAGGACAAACAGTCTATTTAACAGGAGAAACAGAGGCATTGTTCATATATACAGTGGACTCCTGTACCGAGACCCCTCCGCTGTCACCCACCAACCCTCCTCCACATGTTAACTGTGATGTCATCCTTACGCGTCTTGACATTGGCGTCTCTGTAGGTCCCGTTGAGAATGGCCAGCTCCATCAACTGCATTTTCTTCAGGTTGTCTTCCCCCTCAGCCTACGCATGCAAGCAGAACAACACAATCAGCTTACTTAGCACCGACTGTCTGTCGCTCGGCCAGTGACGAGCGCAATGAATGAACTCTTGTGACACTCTGGTCAAAAAGTCAACAAATGTTACAGTAGGCTGGAACGCATTGTGATTCAGTTTGCATGTTTTCTCCAGGGAAAAAAGATTGTGTTGCTGGCACAAAACGTTGTCTGTAACGGAGCTGACCGGACCGAGGCGCCACACGAGGCGGATTCGGTGTCAGACATGCTAACTTCTTAGCTCTGGTTACGACTTGGTGAAAAGCTCGACTGATTTACATTCTGAGAAGAAGGTCAGCCGGGTTAAACCAACACATATCACTGGCTTCACCGTCCGCACACACAAAAGTATGCACAAACCTAAATTAACAGGTGTTCGGCTCCTGACAGCCCACAGACCTTTCTTACACCGTTTAATGCCGAGAGTTGGCCCGCACCACGCTGTGACTGAACGGGAAGTGGCGGCTGATTGCTGCAGTAGAAACGCCCCCTGCTGCTCCTTTAAATCTGTTTCTATTGTTGGAAATAATGCAGAGATGAAGAAGGAAGGAGCCTCGGGATACAAGAATATGTGCTTTTGTCCTTGTATGACAAACGGGATAATTTAAAGTGTGTGTGTGTGTGTGCGACGCCGTGATGTTTCTCTGACTTGTCGTCATGTTTGTGCAGGTTCACGTACGTATGTGTGCCTGTAGGGGGGCGCTAGGTGGGCTGGAGAATGTGAGAAATGTTGAGGAGCGCAATCAAAATGTTCTCTTGTGTGGACAAAAAAAAAAAAAAAAAAACAGGGAGAAAAAAGAATACTGTAGCCAGTAGTTGGGAATGAAGTGAGTTGTGAACGAGTGAAAGGAGTGATGGAGTGGGGAGAACGAGTGAACAGACTCTCCATTCATTCCCTCAGCCTTTCAAACAACCCGGGGTTACCATGGAAACCCCTTTATGCGTGTTCCCTAATTACCCTAACCCCTTACACATACTCTCTCATACACACAGAGACGCACACACACACACACAACACAAAAAAGACACACACACACTTTTTGGGCTGACAATCCCCTTCCCCCTTCCATGCATACCAACAGAGTGAACTCTCATCCAGTCAGCTTCTTCCGCGACACAATATTCTGAGAAATATTCCGGACCGATACTCACGGCGGGCACGAGAAGTTTCTTGACCTCGTTGATGGCCCGCTGGAGTTTGATCTTGGCCCGGTTGTGCGTGTCCTCCACCGTGATCAGGACGTGCAGGTCCTCGCTGAGGTGCTCCCAGTTGGGCTTCCCTCGGTTCATCTCCTCCTGGAGCACACAAACATTTTAAAAAGCTCAGTTTGAATGCACCTCACAGGCTCGGTCCATTGCTGCACAGAGGGAACAGGATTTCACTTTTCTTCTTGTTTGGCTCAGTTTTTTGGACCGCTCTCAAACTACACACACACACACACACACACACAAAAACACACACAAGGCTCAAGGTCGTCCAATGCGGCTTCGGTGGCGTATCGAACTCGTGAAACAACCGTGATGTTCTTCAGTTGGTTACACAAGATTGGTGTTGCATTTTGTTGAAGATGCTTTCGGCCTCGAGGACTCTATCTGTTCCCCTCTTTCTTTCCCTGTCGGTTTATCTAAACCACTGCTCGAGTATCTAAACAGTTTATACTCAGACGATAAATCATCGGCAGTAATTAGTCAGTGAGTCATTATAAAGTGAAAACACACGACGCTGACAGGACTGCTGATTTGTAAAGGCACAAGTACTAAAAGTTACTCGTACAATTTGTTTCTTGTGTTTTGTTTTTGTTCGACAAGCAGTGAGCATTCATTGCTACCTTCAGCCATGCTAAAGGCTAGCTCATGCTAACCACAGCTACGTCACCGTATGGATCCAGATTTCGTCATCAGCCTGCACCAGTTAAACAACAGGAATCCTATCTTTGAGAAGAGGCCATCATCATCTACACCTTCACAATTCATCGCTAAAAACAGTCGTAGCTACGCTAGCTCCCGTGCTCTGATTTTGCAGCCTACGTGCTCTCCATCGCCCAAACACGGCAGGAAGTCACTAATTAATAATCACAACAACCCCGTGCTGTTTCCGCCCACTGTGCTCGGCACGCCTCAGGAAAATGAGACAGTTTGCACAGCCCAACCTGCGACTGTCTACCGGTCACTGCTAGCTTTCCAGGAACACCCCACAGCAGACGTATCTGTTGTCGTATGAATGCGTGTCTGCTGTCCGAGTTCGGGGTCGCAAAGGTCGTATCGGCCTTCACACATGGACGTGGAAACCATGAAGTGGACTTTCAACTCAGCGATGTTTTCTTGGTCAGTTATTCTATTGATTGCTTTCTCTATGAATTAGTCTATAAAAGAAAAACAGTCCTTGAATGTCTTGTTTTGTCACAAAGACGTTCAGATTCACATTTAAGAAGATGGAATCAGTGAAATTTTTTTCTTTAAAAACACTCAAACTAATGAATCGACAATCAGTATAGTTGTCGACTGATCAGTCTGTTGCTGGTTTGGTCATGTTAGTGTTCCCTGTCGGGGTTGGGCGTTACATTTGGTTTCGATGTTCTTTCGCGGTTCCCGGAGGCCACTTATAAACACTTGAGGTTTTGAGTCTCAACAACATGTGGATGGATCGACGTTCAATCATCCACCTCAGGACTAACAGGGGGGGATCCAGAACTTCTCCTCTATGACCTCCATCAGGTCAAAACTTCGGCTTGTCAGTCGCTCTGATTGAGGATGTATGCGTTCAGCTGCTGACAATAAAGAATCTGCTATTCATCAGCATGTTCGCACCGTCGCCGCTGACAGCTTGAAGCACAGCTGTGCATTCAGCAGCTGCACATCGCCTGGATAACAAACAGACAGACAGCACGCTCGTATCTGAGTGATAAATAGAAATCTACAGTTTAGAGGATGTTAACTGCAGGATTATCGTTACATCATGACCGCTAAGACTGGAAGCAAGAGGAAACAGCGAGTCTGGCTCAGCCGCGGAGCAGCGAAATCCACCAACAACAACAACGTTAAAAGCTCACTAATTAACACGTCTGTTTCATCTGTGTGCAGAAAAACTGAAGCGTTAACACGATGAATTGCGGTTTTAAGGAGGATTATGTGGAGGAAACTTTGGAGCCAGGCAAGCTGTTTCCCCACTTCCGGTCTTAATGCGAAGCTAAGCAAACCCTCTTCCACTATCGAGACACGATGGAGGCACCACTCCTTTCGGTTCACTCTCGACGAGGAAGCGAATGTTCCCCAAAACCGTGTCTCTAAGAACTTCTCGTTCGCACTTTTCGGCATCGGCATCGAACAATCTGAAGCTAATGGGGGCGAAGTTGCGGCCCCGGCTAGAGGAGAAACTCCTTCTGTCTCTGTGTGGCGTTCGGGGGAGATAGGATCCTCCGTGGCTGTTTTGTCAAGTGAGATGTATCGTTTTGAAGAACACTAAAAGTCAACATCTTTCTCTCTCCCCCCCGGCTGCCTCCCACTGTGTCTCTGTTTTCCTTCCTCTCTGTCTCTGAGGGGCGTGCAGGGTAGGGAATGTTCTGGAGAGAGAGAGAGAGAGAGGGAGACGGGGGAGGCGGAGGGGGGGAGGAATGCTGGACTTGCTCCACCTGCCGTTTGGAAAGCTTGAGCCGACTCCGTCCAACAGCAGACACCAGGGGAGAGGAAGGGAGGACAGATGGACGGAACACCAGGACAGGAAAGAAAAACTGGGCCCCAAAAACTCATTGTGAGGGAAGGAAGGATAGATAGATAGATAGATAGATAGATAGATAGATAGATAGATAGATAGATAGATAGATAGATAGATGGATAGATAGATAGATGTGTTTTTTAACTATAATTTGTATGCAGTTATCAAAAAAGCTGCAGAATAAAGTAGAATTACACGAGGCGGTATACAATAAAAACTAAGCCACACACAACTGTCTTTTGTGTCCAGTAAGAAATGTGCAAACATATAAAAGATTATAAATAACTACAATGTGTTACTATAACCTACATAAACAGGGACGTAGCTTCAAAAAAAACAAAATCCCAGGTTCTGTGGAAGCAACAGGGAGGTAAACGCTATTGTTGCAGCTCTGCTCTCTGATGTTTGGTGACCGGCACATAAATAAACCTCCACCTGTAGGAGACATTAGCGCTGTTTGTTTGGTCGTCTGTTTCTTGCTTCTGTTTGATTTATACTTTGAGTTTGCAAAGTGTTCTTGGTGTCGGAAAGACTTGGAGCTGAAACGTGTTTTTTTTTTGCTTCTACAAATCACAGGTACGCGTCGTCACTGCTGAATATTTTTGTAATCGCAGTTACTTTAAAACCTCTCAGTGTGTCCTTCTCAGCTTGCAGGCAAATATTAGATTCCACTCACGTCAAAGCTGCCAAAGTGCTCTCAAACCCGTCCCGCCGTCGTGTTTTCTGTTATTTTTGTCAGTTTTTTGCTGTTGCTGAGCAGTAAATGCTAAAAAACACGACAATAATGACCCGTCTCAGCCAAAGTTGATTGTCAGATTTTGGCTGCGTACAGTAGCTGTTAGGCAAAGCGAGGAGAAAAAAAAAGAAAGACCTGAAGGAAATCTGTGAAAAGCTATTCAAACAGAATCACATGAAAAGATTGGTACCCTCGTCATGTCCGTCCAGAAAATGGGAAGTCACAGGCAGCGAGAGGCTAGCTTAGCTCAGCTAAAGACTGGACAGAGAGGGAAGCTATCTGGCTGAGCTACAGGCCATCAGAAAGTTTAGATTCTGCTCCTGCTGAGACCAATACGGTGGATCTGAGTAGATCTCAGTCAGCAGCTTGGAACGAGGAGGAGAATAACTAACAACAGGAATGAGGAAGCTGCATCAGTTCGGCTGTGTGACCAAGATCATGCTCATCCTATTTATTCGACTTTAACACGGTTGTGAACCTGGAATCCGGTCCTACTGTAACATCCTGAAGTGAATGAGGGAGAATATTCGATCAAATGAGCTGAACTGTGACGCGATCGTAGCTGGGTGCTGAATGGAAACACAGTCTCGCTCCTAACTCGCTCCAGATTTAGCTCGCTGCGACTTTTTCCTCTTCTGCAAAATGAAATTCAAGTTGAAGGATGGCAGGTTTTGACACAGAGCAGGACTCTCGAGTAGCTTTAAAAGTGTGGCAGGAGCGCTGGGAGCAGAGCGGCGCTGCACAGGGTGAAGATAATGGTGGCCAACTTTACATCAGTGCAGTTTTTGTTTGTTAAGGGAGCAGATTCTGAACCTTTTAACTGCTAAATAAGCCGACCAGAACCTCTAAATCTCATTTGCTAAAACCCAAAAACAAGATGTGTAAAGGAGAAGGAGTGCTGGGAGTTTTGGACGAAGCCATCGAAGCTGTTTCCCCTCATACCTCACTCATTATCTAAATGTTAACATCCAGAAACTGTGCTGGGACTAATGACAGACTAATTAGAAAAACACAAGTGCGTTTACCTTCTTCTTGTCTCTCATGGAGCCCTTTCCTCGCACCATGATCTTGCAGCCGGTTTCTGCCTCCAGTTGTTTGGCCGTCAGCCCGCGTGGGCCCAGGATCCTCCCTACAAAGTTGAACTGCACGAAGGAGCAAAACGCGCTGATTAAAAGACAAACAGAACCAAAAACCGACATCATCACAGGCCCGATGTGTGTTTTTACAACGTGTAGGCATTTGTACGAGGTACGAGCGAGCGTGCCTTTGAGGTTTGTGCGTCTGTGATGTGTTTGTGTTACTAAGAGAGACAGAAATAGCTCATTATGTGGGTGCTGGCTGGTGCTGGTGGCATGACAGGACAGTTCTCTTAACCTTATCTGTCACTGAGGCTGAGTGATTAACTAGACAGCTGCCCCGCTCCTCTGTGTGCGCTTTCTTCTGCCACCGTTCCTCTTGTCTCTCGTAACAATCGTCCAGCCGATTCCCCCCCTCTCGTCACTCGTCCACTCGAGTTTCCTCTGAGTTCGACGCATTCCGACCTCTAGGACGGCCCTCGACTCTCGCCGACACACAAATCCAGATAAAGGAGCTGCTCTCTAAATTTAACCTTGATCTCAACCGTTTTCCGATGCGTTCCCGTGTGTGTGTGTGTGCGCGCCCTGTTAGCTCTCCTGTCATGTGAGTGAGGACAGCCTGTCATTGTATTTGGTAATTGGCGAGCTGATGCGCGGAGAAAATCATGTGAGCCGTTCAATCTGGATCAACGCAACTCATATTGAAGTGCTTAGCTGTACTTGGCGCGAGCGGGGATGTGCTGGATGGTAAAGTCTCTTCACTGCAGTGCACTTGTCTTTATATTTTGGGGAGAAAACTTAATCCACCTTCTTAAGCTCTTATAAATATTTATGGTGTAAACCTGCGGCTGAAAACTGTGTCACTGTGGGGGGAATTTACATCCCAATATTGCCCGTTTTGAGTAAATAAAACTTGTAATATTGGGAATCTAACCACAATATATTGCAAAAACTGACCGTGGCTCATAATTGATCTATTTTAAGTCCAGGTTACATCACAGGGTGTGAGCTAAGATGATCTCAGAGTGAAATCAGCTTTCAGATAAAAGCAGAATGTCCCTGTCAGTAAGAGGCACGCTGACTTTCTGGCCGTTCTTCTGTAACTGAGAAGAGATAAAGCGGCAACAGAGGAAAGTAAACAGGCAAGAAGGCCGAAGGTCACCGATGTGTCCACTCACGTCGGGGTACTCTTTGACAGGCACGTAGAGCTTCTCCTGCAGCTGAGCCACGGGGCCGATGGCCTCGGGAAGCTCCTCCATGTCCCGGCCGTTGAACATGCCGCCGTTCAGCGTGTCGTTGTACATGTCTTTGCGTACCCGGCCAATTTCTTGGGAGACAACAGGAAGAAACAAGGGGAGATGAGAGTTGGGGCGAAGTGAACCCAAGACGACAATGAAAACATCGACGGCGGTGGGAGACAGCGAGTTTCACATTTCTTTCTTTCTTCAGACTGTCTTGTTTCTTAGGACGATGACTCACTGTCACCGGAATTAAAGGAAGCTCTGAGTGTGACAGCTGACGGACAGACAGGCGGACGGACAGACAGGCGGACAGGGAGACAGTCGCAAGCATTCTGCACCACAATGTAGAATCTAACCGCTGAATGCTTTGCAATCAGCCCTCCTCTATTACTGACAATTTCCCCCCCCTTCTATTTCATCTCGTTTAACACCAGCACACACACAGAGACCACTCCTCCTTTCACTCTGTAAATAATGAGAGCGAGGGGAAAGAAAAGAAAAAAAAGCCCACACCACGTTAGTCGGGGTCACAGTGACCGACTCGGCGGTGTTTATGAAGTTCTAGTGCAGAACGGCTGTTAGGCAGCTACGCAGAAAAGCCGTCGAACTTCTCAGAAAGTGGCTATTTTCAATATTAATCCGCAGACCGTTTCCTCGACTGTTTGCCAAAAACATCTGTTAAAGGGTTTCTTGTTTACACCCCAAAAGATGTTCAGCTTGAATCATAGCAAACAGACGATCCTCACATTAGATTTTTGGGGATTTTTTACTTTGAAAATTACAAAAAACCCTCCAAAAGTTTATGCTGTTGTAGTCTTTGAGATTCTAATGATATATTCTGTTTGGGGTTTTAAAAAGAAGAACATTTCAGCATGAAGATCAGCTGCTGAAAAGCTCAGATTTATGGCTGAAGTTTGGTCCAGAGGCGCCGTCACAGAATGAGACCATGTTTGTCTGCCTGTGTGTTTGTTTGGGGTTGTCTCAATGACCAATGCTAGCCTCTGATGCCTTTGTAATGACACACTAGCACAATAATAACCGACTACTGCACCAGACACACACACCCACACACACACACACACACACACACGCCAGCAGAATAACTGCCTTGAGGCGCAAATATCATCTGACCTAAGCAAGCTGACAGGCATGTCTCCCTGCTCTGAGCGTGATAAGTCTGACCATAATAACTACAGTAGGACTCTATAATTACAGCCAGCGCTACGGTGACAACGATGATCCTCTAATAACCTCCTCTGACCCGCTGCACGGCACACAGCGACCATTAAAACGCACAAACAAATCTGCGTAGCTTTTGTCACACTCGAGTTAAAACCAGCCCGAGGGGGAAGTGAAAGAAGAACAAGAGGAGAGAAGGATAAAGAGTGGAGGAGGTGGTGGAGGGTAGAGAGAGGCTGTAGCAGACCTTATCATAACACTTGAACCTGTCATGGGGGTTATATATAGACCGGACCAGACCTGCAACAAACACGCCGCCTGACAACACCTTGCACAAACTTTTTTGGAGACGTCAGGCCTCCTGGGTGCCTTCAGGAGACACGGCCGGGCTGAAAATGGGCACAATGCAAAACCCTGGGTGTCACATTATCACGTGTGGCTGAGTGCGCTCAGCTGTCACTGTGAACCAGGAGGCCGTGGAGGTCGTCTGACACCCAGCAAACCCCTCTGATCCTGATGTGCGACAACACACGACTCAAGTCTGCAGGAGTATCAACAAGTGCATCGATGGAGGCGTCTCCTGGGTGGAGGGGGGGCCCTGTGTGCAGCCGCCCCTCCGGTCAGACATCTCACACAGGGACATGGTGTCGTTCCTGCTCAGGGATGGGCAGCAGCATTCACACAGGCCTGCGCATTAGGTCACTGGGAGAGACTAACAACTGTCTGTTTGTTCCCATCAACCACCACTACGAGGGGGTCTGTGTGAGTGAGACAGTGGGGGTTAAAAAAAAAAAAAAAAAAGGCCACACATGCAAGGTTTGAAGGAACCATCAGCTCAGTGAACACACATTTAAACATGAGAAATAAAACAAGACATGTCTGTGGCTGGAAGCTGCTGGACTCACCTTCATCCAGCAGCCGCTCCAGATGCGTGAAGATGCCGCTGAAGTTGGGCAGAGAGCTCATCACCTTCCTGTCGTTCATCAGCTGCATCAGATAGTCCGGGTTGGACTTGGGTCGCTCCTTCACCTCAGTCTCCCCGACCATGGCTGCAGTTGTGAAGTAGCTGAGTGGCGGTGGAGGAACTTTACAAGGGGGATGGGGATGGAGGGGGGGGTGGGTGGTTGGTTGTTAAAAAAAATTTAAAAAATTAAATTTAAAAAAAAAAAAAAAAACAACTCCCCGAAAAAAAAAGCGTCGTTCCCAGGGGGAGGGGGCTCCACCGGCCGCCCCGCGTCAAACTAGCGGAGGAAACTCAACTCTCAGCCCGGGGTGGGTCGCTGCCCGTCGGAGTCCTCTCTTATCGGTCCCCCCTGAAATTCTCTCTCCGGAGTTTGGAAAAGTTCCTGTTCGGGGGAAGCTGAGGTTTGTGTTTTTGGCACTTTGACCACCGACCTTTTTTTTTTTTTTTTTCTCTCTTCTTCTCTTCTCCGCGTACTTCTTCTTCTTCTTCCTCTTCTTCTTCTTCTTCTTCTACGGCTCTACCATCAACTGGTCTCCTCCGCCGCGACTCCTCCGCCTGTGTCCGCCCGGTGTGTCGGTATTCTGCAGCGGGGCTCGGCTCCCTATCATATGATTACTGTACGGCGGCTGCACGAGTGGGCTGGCGGGAGTGCGCAGCGCGTCGCCGCCACCGGGGAGGGGAAGAGGGGAAAGGGGAGGGCGAGGGCTCGTGCACGTCGCCTCAGCAGCCCCTCTGTGCCCCCGCCCCGCGCACACACACACACACATAAACAGACACACACTGAGTACAACAATGCTCTGCGTAGGTATGCACACCTGTTCTGCAACAGTCACTGTCCGTCACCGTCGTGCGCGCGCGCAGGTGACCTCCAGAGCTGCTCTTGTGAGGTTCACCAGCAGATATGACTCCTGTGTACTACTATACAGTTACCATGGCTGCAGTGGATGGACTGTAGTAGCAGTAAAAACTATGCAAAGGTGCACCGTTGATGACAGAGAGCGAGCCGGTTTATTTATACAGCAGCGAGGTGACTCAAAGTGCAAAGGTGAAGAAGATAAAAAACACAAAAATACAGCCGGATAAATTCAGTTAAACGAATCAAACAGCAGGAAAAGACAGGAGATAAGAAACATGTAAGTGTATAAAAAGTAGAGGTGAAAGGAACAAAATGCAAATTAATTCTGTAAAAAATAAAAAAAAGTTGTGAAGCTGAATGAAGTGCAGACGTTTATTTGTTGATTTTTACAAAATAATTGAATCTGATTAAATAAAACTGATTCAAACATACAAAAAAATTGAGGTAAAAGGAGATAAAATACAGCCGAGTACACATAAATAAGATCAATTGTACGAATAAAACAGCAGAAAAACAGAAAAGATGAGAAAAATAAAAACACACACAAGATAAAGGTTAAAAAATAAGATACGACAGATAATAATAAGTAATACATTAAATTAATTTTATTAAAAAAAGTAAAGTCAAGTTGAATGAAGTGCATTTTTTTAACAAAATAAATTAAACTAATTAAAAAAAACTAGAAAAAGGAAGTAAAGGTAAAAAAATGAAAATAAATAAAGGTTAGAAAACATAAACAGTGAAATCAATTTAATTCAGTTCAATTAAATAAAAAAAATAGCACAGACAAGTTGAATAAAGTGAAAAAAATAAGCACACAAAACATAAAGTTTAAAAAATAATGCAGAATAAAAGTTCTGGATCAAACTTTTTCAGATAAAACTGACCAATTAAAAGTAGTTAAAAGAACAACTTTACTTTTGAAAGTTTACTTTTAACAGCAACGTCTACATTTGCAGGAGAAGCTGGTTGCAGTGAAACACAGAAATCATTTAATTTGTCTTAAAATATAAAGAAAGTTAAAGTTCTTTTTTAGCCAGACACCAGCTGATAAACGATCAGCCGTGCCATTATTTCATCATCAGTACTAAAAGATAAAGTGTACAGTTAAAAGAGAGTAAAGGTGCAGAACAGAAGTACTGGAGCTCGTTTATCGGACACAACTGAACATCTTGCTTTAAAAAAATGTCTATTTTTAGGGGAAATCTAACTTCCCAGAGGAGCTGATTTCACCACGACGCACAGAAATCAGCAAATCAGCTTTAAAATATGAAAAATCAAGTTACTCTATCTGTTGTAAATGCTCCTTCTGACTGAAAAACGATTAAACGCGTCATTAGTTCATTTATTAATACTCACAACAACGTGTAAACAGCATTTCAGTTCAATTAATTCCGTGTCAGAGAACGAGGATGTGAGACGATTAATGTGTTTGAAAGTTTAACTGATTGAGCAACTTTGATTAGGAAACACACTGGGACTCTGACGAGGAACAGTTGTGTTGAAATGTGAAATATTTGCACAATTGTCGTCTGTAAATTCTTCAGTTTTTGCTTTCGTATTCTGGAAAATCTGCGAGGAAGCGTCGTTGTGCCTCCTGCAGCAGAACCAGAACTAGTTTACTGAATTCATAAACACAAAAATTAGAAGTTAAAGGTGTTGAGAGAAGAGTGTCGCCTTCATGTTAAACGTTTCATGTGTTTTTTTTAAGGTGTAAAATCTAAATATAGAAAGAAACTGCAGCTGGTAGATGATAAAAAAGTGGAGCAGAAACATGCTATGAAGCAGCATTTAGCACATCAGCTGCATATGAACCGTACAGTCGAATAAATGAACTCAATTTGAACTTATTTCTAATAATAAATAACAGAGAAAAGCAGAAAATGCTCATATTTGAAAAGCTGCAATCTGAGAATAGTGTTTTTTTTATGCTCATCAAAATTATTGGCAATTAATTCACCTGATTAATTGATCAGTTTAGGATAAATGATGCTCTGCTATAGAAGAGCAAACACTTAAACAAGCACCAAAGCAGCTCGTTCATTATTCATTCTGATGAATCAGTGAAGATGATGCAACATTACAGGACTTTTGCGGCTTTTTGCTGATCAACTTTTTCTCGAGTGTGAATTCGACTGCAGCCATTTTAACTGCAGCATTTTTTCTTTTCTTTTTTTTTTAAAACTCCAGCAGCTGATTTGAATCCTTCTCCCACGTTCACACCCTCCACTTTGAGGACCTTTGCTGAGGAGTCCTGAAACAATACGACGGTGAGAAGGGCCTGCGTTTGTTCCGTCTGGGTGGCTCGCTGCCGCTCGGGGAGAAGGAGAAATGTTATTGCAGAGGGAACAGATAGGTGCGAGGGTCTAAACTTAACTCGCTGTAAATCACACACATGTGCACAAACACACACACACACAGAGTCACAGAGTCAGAGGCGAGACAATATGTGTGCCCATGCATGCCTCGGCTTAAGCCTTTTTTGTCAGGCTCTGCTCCGGCCTCCCACCTGGCTTCACTCCTCCGTCTGCTGTTGTGTACAAAGTTTTTGCCTTGTAAGACTGAAAAGTTATGATTGTGTGTGTGCATATGTGTGTGTGTGTGTGTGTGTGTGTGTGTCGGAGCAGCAGGGATTGTAACGGGACGGCGGTGTTGGTAATGGCTGGTCAGCTGGTATGGCGAGTATTCAGGGCGGGGGCAGTGCATTGTCCTCTCATAGCTCCAACAATGCCCCTCTGAGCAGGCCACACATCTACCAGTCACGGGCCTCCCTCTCCGCCTGCCTCTGGCTCTGCTGCTTTTCTTTCTGTCTGCCATATTTATTCAGCCCCATAGTGAAGTGTAAAGTGAGATGTGATCGCCCGGCGTCCCTGACCTTTGGCTCCGACCCTTTTCAAGGTCAGGCAGGTTTAATATTAGAAACGCGTCGCGTCGCCGCGGAGGACCCCGCACGTTCATTAGCGCTCTAAATTATTAATTAAAACAACCCGAATCGATGTGCATATTCATCAGGAGCCGCTCCCTGATGCATAATTGAAGCTCCGCATCAGTTTGTTGGTCACATTCTGCTCTCTTTAACAAATATACACACACACATCAATCTCCTGCATGATCACAGCTTCAAAAACAACCGCTTTAATAATTGATTGATTTAAGCTGTTTGTCAAGCAAAGAAATCCAACATTCAGCGAATCCAGCTCGTCAGTTTGATCTTCTTTATCACAGAATATGTTGGAGAGTCGTTTCTATAAAACTAATAATCTGATTGTGTCGCTCTGGGCTCTTAGCTGACCAACAACAAACTAATCATCAGCTGTTTTCATCAGAATTCATTATTTATTAATTATTTAAAGGCAGAAATCAGGACTTTTCTGCGGTTTCAGCGTCTCCAAAGTGAAGGTTTACTGCTCCTCTGTTTTTTGTCAGTTTGGCCATCTCCAGATGTTATCTGGGATTCTCAGCAGCTGGAATGCACTTTTGGTTTTGTAATGTTTTCTGACAGTAAGTGAAAATGAACGCTGCTCACTTCTGGCTGCTTTCTATCATCTCATAGACTAAATAGGTCGATTTCTAGCTGCTGTTCTGACAATAATGAAGCGTTTTAGCCAATCGCGGCTCTAGTGGTTGTGTTTTGTGGCCACGTTTAGTGACATTTCTTCCCTCTGTGGGCTGACAGCTAGAAAAATAATGCCCAAATATCACAATGTTTGGGGCTGTCGGTCACACAAAACAACCAAACGGAGTCTTTTTTAGTCAGAAAAGCAATCAAGAGAGCAGCTGTTGGTGAAAATACTGATTATTTCTAGTTTTAATCATTTAGTTTAGTCTCCAGAATGTCTGCGGGGAGGATTCTGCTGCTCAAAGTGTTTCAAGTCAAACGGATAAAATGGATTTTATTTGTGTATCAACATCTTTATCTTGAAGGGAGGTCATTATTTTTACTTGAATCAGGTCAAAGTCATACGTTTTCTTTCCCTTAAAGTTTTCCAGCTCTGTGAAGGCCACTCCCGAGACGCTACCGCTGATGGAAAGACGCCACCTTGTGGACTTTTCGCGCAACTGAAGCTGTGCAAGAGCAGGTCCACGGTCTACTTAACATATAATTGATCCAAACCACCGGATTCACCGCAGAGCACATCTGGAAGACATTTACAGTCAAAATAAATTACAGTTAAAGAGGTATACTGTGAAAGCTGGAAACACAGCTGGAGAGTTGGCGGCGTTACAGCCTATACGCTTACGGAGGAGAGACTGAGTCAGCTGAACAAACTAACCTGATATGGGATTACTGTGGGGTTTTGTTTTAATGAATTAAATCCAAACAGGGTGGGTTTTGGTCTCAGTTTGTTACCTGCAGCCACCAACAGAGAGCAGCAGAACACCGACGGACGACACGCTCGACGCTGTCGCAGCTCACTTTTCTGTCTTAAGTTTAGAAGTTTGCTCTGAAGGAATGAGGACAGGCTTCCTGCTGTGCTTCAGCGTTATTTGGTTAATCACATATTTCTGCAAATGCAATGAAAGGAAAGTAGAGCCGACGGAGAGGCTGTTTAGTGACAAGTGATATTTAAAGGAAACTACAACCACCAGCAGCCAAACTGACAACAAAACCAGCTGTGGACACTCATATTCACTCAAGACCTAAACTTAAATACAAATTTGAAGCACTTCTGCTTTACTTGAACATCACTATATTCAATCTACTTTGTATTTATCCTCCTTTAAATGTATTTTTCACACTTACAGCTCATTTTCATGCTGCAATTTTTAAAAAACAAAACATATAATCTGTTTTATTGACTTTTAAATACTTGTAATTGAGTATTTTTACTACTTTTTAATGTCTGAATAGTTCTTCTAACACTGAAAATGCTTAATTTATGACAACCTCTGTCCACTTTAAAAATGTAAAGCATTGCTCCAGATCAAATAGTACGATTACTACTAATGTATATATAAAAATATTGATGTATAAAATAAAAAAGTTAGAATTTGTTCCTTCTTAAATAGCTCCAATTTTAAAATGTTGTTTACTTGTTAAATCATCAGTAATGATTCTCAGATATTATAAGTATTAAAGTGACATCATAAGCATAATTAATGCTTTTTCTTGAGTTCACAGCTTTTAGTTTTGATGCAGAACTTTTTGTTGTAATCACAACCCATCCCTTTTTATCCAGTAAAGCATCTAAATGCTTTATCCACAACCATTTATGCACATTTTCCTCTGTGTTTGAATCTCCTCATTTTACTCTCATTCTGCTCTGATCTTCACTTTCTCTTGTTTGTCTCCCAGCGGCTGCGTCTCCATGACGTGAATCCTGCTGCAGGACATCACCTGCTCACCTGGTTGAGGGGCTCATGCTAATCTAAAGCCGATTAGGCTTCTTATCTACTCAGCTCTGGTTATGTGCTTTGGTCCAACGAAAATACCGCGCGGCGTTGGCCTCTTTGCTTTTCCTGCTATTGCTAAGCCACGCTGGCTTTGATATCTTGGCTCCTCATGCCTCATGGCTGCTGTTTGCAGAATGTGGGGATCTCAGTGGAGATGCACGTGTTATTAGTGGATTGTGTTCCAGGAGGACGGATAAAGCGAACCTGACTGGTTGTTATTTATCAATATAATATGGGCTGAAGGGATGAAAGGGTTTGTTACGTGCATCCTCAGAAGTCAAAGCTCGCTCTAAGGCACAAAAATGCATGAAACCAATAAAACTCCAGAGTGGAGTTTACTCAGAAAAGTTATTTACAAATACACGTGCATGCATTGTGCTGCTAGTGAATGCATCTGGTGTTAACGCGGCCGTCTTTCACACTCACACGTCCTTACATCGGACATGTGAAGAGTCATCCCATGCCCATGTGAAAGCAGTAATGCCATAATTGCCCTTATCCTATTGAGTTAATCAGGAACTCCTCAGCATGCCTCGCCTCTTGATCTCTGGTTTGTGCGACTCAAGGTCGAGACAACACAACGCCACTGTTTCACGGTTGGATCACATCTCTAAAAGCCTTTATTCATGTATACAACCAGCATAATTTCTTTTCTACACAGACACACAATCCCCAAAAAAAACCATTTGGAAAAAAAAAAAAAAGCTTTACATGGATTTAAATAAAAGATTTAGCTTAGTTACATTATATTAAAAAAGTTAAATTTTGTTGTCGTTGTTTCTACACTATGTACAAAGACCCAGCTGTTAGAATATACATACATACGTGTCAAGAAACAGATACTGAATGCACAGGGGAAACACCAAAGAGGATTTCAGATTACAGTACAAGGGTCAGGAGCCAAGATTTAGCTGCCAATATCTGCCGTCCTCCACAGATTTGGAGTTGCCCCGTGCTTCTCTGTGAGGCGCACCTCCTGATTCCCATGAATCACTCTTCAACCATGTGCCGCAACATTCATGCATAATTCATGCTGATTCATTCAATTCAGATTTTTACTCCATCTCAGGAGCTTAACCAGTCTTCAAAGGTGGACTGAAGTATAAAAAGAGCTGAGTTGGGGAGCTTTAATTTGTTTGCTTTGTCTATATACAGTATCAGCTACGAGCCAGAGCGCTATAGACAGGTCAGAAGAGTAAAACACTGTCTCCTGGGTGGTAAATATCCTCCATCTGCACCTTAGGCTTCCGTGAGAGGGGGGGTTGCATAGCAACCACCATCCCCGCCAAACTATGTGACACCAATACAAAGGACAACTTACGCACTTACTTGTGATTGCAAAATATATGACATTTATCAATACAGAGCACATTGACTTCACTTAGAATTTTTCACTTTTTGGGAGGGAAAAAGAAATGATCCAAATCCACTGAGCGTCAGAAACAGTAAATATCTTTAAAAATATGCTGTGAAGCAACACTGGAGCTTGGGATGGATTAGAGGGGGAATTAAAAAGCGTGACTCATGCTACTCATTATCTCTCTATGTATGAATATGCAGGATTATTGATTCAAGGAGTCCATTCGTAATGAGTCCATTTAAAAGGAGTTCAAACATATGAGTAGGTCTACAAAATAAAGGTTGGTAGAAAAATGTAGAACTCTCGCACGTCCCCCTTTTTTTTTCTCTCCTCGCGAGCTGGGAGCGGTGTCAGTTTTTGCAGGTGGGGTTCAGCTCAGCTCACCGTCGCCACCCCTGCCTCGGCCCCCTCCTCCACCTTGCCCCCTTTGCCCATGGCCTTCATTTTGTCCATGATGTCGGTGAACGTCTCCTTCACGGTCTTCTCCAGGATCCAGCCCTCGCTCTCGCTCTCGGGGTCCTCGGGGTTGGCCAGGGTGGACAGGGAGCTGTTGACGTACTGCATGCCGATGGTCACGGCAATCTGCGAAGGGACAGGAAGAGCGTATCAGACGAAGCTCCCTCGTGAGAAATACGATTTGTTTGTGCCCACGCCTCATAGAAAGTAGAAGAACATAGCTCCAGGGCCTGCTAAATTATTAATTTCTGACGCCGTCGTGGGACAACATAATGAATTAGCCGAGCCTCAAATGCCATGAGAGCGGCGGAGAAATAACTTAACATGAAAGAACTCACCATTAAAATTCATCACATGCTTTTGTGAGTTAAGGATTATTAAGATCCGTAAAGGCCAAGTAGATAAAAATGTAGATTATCATCATTACAAGTGATGGATGTTTTGAATTAGAGTTGCAGTAATTGCAATAATTTTGCAGATTAATTGATTAATTGAATTAATCAAGCGAAATGTTGAACATTTTATGGGTCCGGTTTGTCAGCGTGAGACGTAGCTGCTGGAAAATTAAATATCTTTGAGCCTTTAAATTGAAAAATGGAGAAATTAATTGACTAATTCATCAATAATTAAAATAACTGTTAGTTGCAGCCCGATTCTGAATATCTTTCAATAGCTTTTTTCTTCTTTTCTCATTAGTGCAATGTGACAAAGACATGATAGACATGAGACAATCTGTTTGAATATGTTTCTGTGCTTGTCTGAAACTCATTTTAACTGCATTGTGTATGTGACGGTGCTACTGGAGGCATATGCTGTGCCAAAATGTCTAAGAAATTTCCAGCCTAAAGGTCTAATCTCTTCTTTAAAAAGTGAAGAAATCAGTTGCTGTAAATGGAGACGTGACATGAGAGGATCAGGCTCCAGGAATTGGGTCTGTCCTCGTCACCTCCCGTAGATTAACCCATTACTCCATCTTTGAGCCCACTATATGTGTCAGCATAGAGACGCTTGCATAACTCCTCTTAAATCTGAGATTCCCCCGACTGGGCGTCTGATCTGCTTCCATGTATCGCCTCAATCCATGTTTTCAGAACAAGGGTTTGTCTGCTGGGACGGAGGTGTTATCCGAATCGCTCTATTTACCGTCACTGACGTTAAGGGTTTATCTGTTTGTCTGGTCTGTGTGATAGCAAGCAAATACTTTACAACAACAACAACAACAGCAGATGTTCTCGCTGAGGAGAGAGTTGAGGAGAAAAACGGCGCCATGTGGCTGCTTCGGGATTACCCTTTGGGTAGAAAGTAGCAGGTGAGATAAAGGTAAGCCGCACACCCGTACGTGCCAAAGGTGGTGCCAGGTAACCCAGCAGTAGGCCAGGAGGCACGATGTTTAGGTAAAGAGGATCGAGCTGTTTGGGAAGGAGATGCAGTAAGTGGATATTGCTAAATGCGGGGGTGGATTGCTGGAAGGAGGGAAGACAAGAGGAACATGGCAGAAACGCCAACTGGGTCAACGCTTTGCACGTTTATACACCTGACTTCTTATAATTAGGCCATCAGAACCCTCACCCGACTTTCAGACATGTTGCAAAGCCCTCCCTCCATAATTAAAGACCCAACAACTGCAATGATCATCGGCTGTCACTTCATTTGGATGACTGATTAATGTGTGGCATTTTATTTGCTGAAGGATGAAGCGTTCTCTGTCGATACCTGAAATCTGAGTTTGAGATGTGGCTCCATGTCATGATTTCATGACATCACAGCTAGTTTGGTCCAGAAAGCAACTTATGTCGGCAAACTTGACGTTAAAGAAGATCGATTTTTACAACTATCTGCATTTTAATACATTTCTGACCCCTCTTTAAGTGTAATGTTGTGAATAGTGGCTGCTAAATGCCAGGGCTGTTTCAGGCTGTCGGATGGTTTCTGTGGGAAAGTTCAGGGACAGGCATCAGAAGTTAACCAAACATTTGCAACCAGTTCATGAAGTTTTGTCTTCTGTAAAAACAACAAATCCTGCTTGGAGACAATCATGAATCTCACTTGTTTGACACATTAAATAGGCTATAACTACACTTTTAACCAACTTTCAAGCACTACTTCGGGGGAGTTTGCCTTCAGGAGGCTTTAAGGACCTCCTACTGTTTGCAGCCTTTCAAGATGCTGCACTAGAAAACCTACTTGGACGCTCAAATGTGAGATTTAGGCTCGATATATCTCCCACGCACTCCATGGGGCTGTCCCAAGTGTGGCGGGTGCAGGTATTAAACCATGTGAGGTGATTTTTGCGTGAATATTCATGTCGGTGCTTCTGTGGTCGGTCCTGACCTCCAGCATGATGACCAGTAACACCAGGGCTCCGATGGTGTTCATCATGCCTCCGTAGTAGGACAGCAGGGCATCGCGGCAGCCGCGCTTCCACACGTTGAGCTCCTCGGTGTAGTGGTCGTAGCTGTAGTGGGCAGTGTTGTTGGTCATCTGGAGCTGGATGCAGGGTCTGGGGGAGCTGGGGTTACAGCAGCTGAACGGGACTCCATCCATCAGATACTGGCCGTCCACGTTGCTCCCAATGCGGCTAAGAGGATGAGGCAGAGTGTCATGTCAGAGTCACGTTATGACGGGTTGAAGGTGGGATGAGATTAAAGGTCAGGAAGTGCAAAGGCTATATTTGTAGCGTGAGTGGACTAAAATTACTTGACGTATAATTAGCAAGTCAAGGTTAGAATTTTCTTCCAGAAATAAGCAAAACTTCTGATGTTTTATTTTATTTTCTTGTTACTAAAATGCAAATCTTTCAAGGCATTAGTAAGTGGTGGTCCAGGACTATTCGAGCCAATACAACCCCACGCTTTCTTATCTCAAAAGCATAAATCAAACACAATGATCCTCACAAAGCTCACACAAACCGCTGACAGTCATCAAACATGCATCCTCACATCGTACTGTTTGAGAAGCATTATTGATTCTGATTATTGATCATTTCTCTTTTCTCTTTCCTCTTAGACACAGATCAAGAGTCTAAACAATTACAGTAAGCTGGAAAACCCAAATTTGCTCATTTGGGTCAGCGCTCAATTTAAAGAGCAGATCTCAACTGTGATTGATAGTAGTAGGTCAATGGAAAGACACGTGTGATTGGATCACGAAGAACTAAAGGTCAAAGGTGCATCGGTGATGTCTGGAGACATCGAGCCCCAAAATAATGCCCCAGATAGCACTCAGCTACAGAACAAACAGGCTGAACCATACTGGAAAGTTTTGAAATCTAATCAAATCATTTAGAAAGTTGGTATTGATGATGATGATGATGATGTGTTGGGTCTGACAGACAAAGAGAGGCCTGTTGTTTCATCACAACTACTTTTATCCATCACCAAGCTGGAGAACACTGAACAATTACACAGTAAATCATCAGTGTGTTGGTTTAGAAGTCTGTTGTTTTTTGTTTGATGTCTTAGAAATGGTCTAGTTGGCCGGTGCTGGTCCTGGTATGTTGCCAGGTCCTGTGCTGATTGGACAGGACACTGATTCTTCAAGGACGTGGCACTGTAATCCTGGAGATTAAACACTAAGTGCTTCACAATTGTTTACACAAAGTTCAGAGGAAATTTGATCAAAATCACTGCAGGCATCCACAAGGTAACACAGAGAAGTCACATCAACATTAAACTGGAACAATATGTTTGATCCTGCTCGTGCCCTTTTGAACGCACCTTTCCGACTGGAACTTTTCCTGTTGCTAATCACCAAAGCCCCTCCTCCTAACTTTATCCATAAAACTGCCTAGTAACCTCTTCCGCCCTCCCAGCCCCCAGTGTCACGTCCTCAATACTACCTGTGGCTGCCACAATTCTTGGGACAGTAATCCTTAGTGGACAAAAGTGAATAATACACCTGCCGTGACCCACCTTCACCTCAAATCCACTTATACTGAACTCTAACTTTGCATAGACAACCTTTTAAGCCCCCCTGCCTCAGCAACATCCAGCTTAACATCAATCATAATCTGAGGGGACCTATTTTACTGTCACATCACACATTAACGTCCTCAAACATTTACAGGTTGAATCTGAATCCAACTTACTCTCTGACTTCCTTTGCGCTGAAGTCCAGGTAACGGTTGCTAACCCACTGGATCTCAAACCAATCTCTGTAGTTGTCGTTTCCGCAGCAACGAAACTCCATCTGCATCAGGTCCAGGGTCCTCTTCATGTAGCAGCGTCCAGGCGTGTCCGTGTCCTTGTAGTACTTCATGCCGTTCCTCAGGCCCTCGGCCAGGGTGAACTGAAAGGGGATCCTCATCAGGAAGCACAGCAGAGCGGTGACGAACAGCAGGGCGTTGAACACCACGCAGAACATCAGGAAGGCCTTCAACATGGGCTTCCACTTCGCAAACTTGGTCGGGTCCAGAGAGTCGTAGCAGACTTTGCCTCCGAAGGCGTTGATGCCGCAAGCTATTAGACCCATAAATATGAGCAGGTTGGGCAAGAAGTGGCTCTCGTTGTTGTCCATAAGTTCTGAGCGCTTTCGCAGCTCGATCTTGAAGAACAGGCCCATGCTAAAGACCAGCACGCCGGCCAGTACCGCAAACCAGTACATGAACCAGACCGACTGAGCGAGCTTCACTCGCTTTTTCAGATCAAACTTGACCAGCATCAAAGCCATTGTTCAATCTGTAGAGTGTCCTTTGTCTACGAAGAAGAGAGTCAAACGATGATCTAGAACTTCAGCAGCTCCAAGACGTCCAGATATTCTTGAATACGCCAACCTGCAGTAGCCGTCTCCTTGTCTGCTTTGTTATTGAGGTCTCCTCTGGCTGGTCCAACAGGACAGGAGAGTCAGCTCAGCCTGTAATCCATCCCACGGCAAAGCAGCAGAGATGAAGAACTCAAGAAGACCCCAGAGTAGCGCAGGAGTCTTATTTCTTCAAAGGTTTAGCTTCTTCCATTGTGCCAGAAACTTGAAAGTTCACGGGGCTTTGTTTCTCCAAACTTTTACCGGTGTTGCTTCCCTGCCGCACAGGTGAGGCCGGTCGTGATGTTCCGCTCTCTCGGAGAGGTGGAGGATTGCCGAGGATCCTCATGATTAAACTCAAAGTTGCAGTACGTCATGCTAAGCCCCAGTAAGCAGCCTGAATCCAATTTGCAGAAATCCCTCCACACAAGATGAGCCTGATCATAAGCTGCTGCCAGGGGCCATAATTGGTTTGAGTGTTCACGTGGTCACGGTCGCCTCGATGGAACGCACCAGGAGTGGCATCAGCTGAGGCCCAACAAAGAAAATAGACATGAAAGTGGAGCTAATCACGGAGCGTACCCATTCACAGGTGTGGGGTCCACAAGCTCAAGCTCAGGTGTCTTCACTGTGGAGTAAATAGGCCGAGCTACTGAAGCACCACAAAGCCATTGACAGAAACAAACGATCAAGCTTCCAGGCTCGTCTATGAACCACTAGAGTACAACTACACATCGGAAGAATTTATTTATACTGAGGCCAAGAACAGAACTGAGACAAACAAACATGAGGTTAATTGGCACGGACATAAGATGCAGAAAACTTTCTCTTGCAAGCTAATAAACTTCAGCACTCTCAGTAATGCACTTAACGTCACTTGCTATATCGCCGGTTCCAGTCAACACAGTGTTTGACGTAAACAGATCCTTAAACTGCATTCTCACTGCCTGCAGCTGCACACGAGAGCTGCAGCGTAGCTTTCTGCCAAACGCCATTAGAATATTGATTTCTTTCTTTCACTACATCTTGCATCAAGCACCCCATGTGTATTATCATTAATGGTTTTTTAATGTTTTTTGAGTAACATTAATGTGTCAAAATCACCAAATGTTATCTGTTTAGCAAGCTTCTCTGGAGACAGCCTAAGTTGTGACGTTTCTCATGTAGGTGTCTCACTTATGATGCCTTGTGATGTAAATTTAGGACCAAATTCCAACATTTCTTTCCTCCTTTTTTTCCCCCTAATGGTAATTAAACTCAACTGTTTAACTGTACAAGTGTAAATCCTCTTTTATCAATGCCATTAGATCATCTTATGCCTCCTTTTAAATTGTCCATTTTCGTTATCCCTCCATTATCTCTACACCTTAATCCTCACCAGGGTCGCGGGGGGCAGAGTCTGTCAGAGCTGACAGGTCGCCAGCCTATCACAGGGCTACACTTAGAGACAGACAACCAAGCACACTCACATTCACACCTACGGACAATTTAGAATCACCAATTAACCTCAACATGTTTTTGGACTTGTGGGAGAAAGGCGGAGAACCCGGAGAGAACCTACGCTGCACGGGGAGAACACGTAGACAGATCCTGGGTGTCCTCATTGGGACACAAACCTTCTAGCTGCGAGGCAACTGCGCCACCAACCATTTTCGTTATAAGCCCCTTCATTTAGCATGTGTATGCTATGTATACTGTATACTATATTCATCTCATTTACTTCAAACATGATACAGTTATATCCAGCTACGAGGCCAATTTAGGTATTTTGTTCAAGCTGGATTTCACTACATTCCTTTTATAAAACATATTAGCCTCTAATTTATGGGCACATCCAGGAGCTTAGCTGTTGAAAAATACATCTGCTCAGAACTACATTACAGTATATTAATGTTTTTAGATGCTGTGAAATTAAAATTACATTGAAATTACTATATTTATGCTGAATTATGAGCAGTTTATACTCATTTATATGCTGCTTAAAGATGATAATAGAGGGGCTTTAAGCAAAAGCAGGAGGGAATGATTAATTTGTCTTGTCTTGTTAAACATTAAAGTCTGAGAATCTGCACGGTCTTCTGAGTGGCCCGAGTGTATTTGACAGAACATAAATAGCAGAAACAAAGCCTTCTGACTGTTAAAGCATCCACATTCTTTATTTGCATCTCATGACGGGTGCCATTCAGGGTCAGCAGCAGCAGCACAAGGCACAAAATCTAAAATAAATAAAACCCAGAACTCTGTATATGAATGTAGAATATTGTAGGATGATTTTCTAAGTCTGTGGAGTGTTTCTGTTACAATGAGGTCATGAGCTTTGAAAATTTTTTTTTGGATATTGCATTGTATTCATTTAATAACAGTTCTTTATTAATAACAGATTGGTGTCACTGAAAGCAAGAAATTGTCATTTGCATTTAGGAGAATGTTCTCTACTGCAGCCCACGTGTGATTGGTGCAGAAGTCAGGCGGATTAGTGCAGCTTCAGCTTCATATTCATGACATAACGTGGACATTAACTGTGTGCATTCATGCTTAAATCAGTTGATGCTTTGACTGTAAACGTGTACATTTGCCAAACGAGGGCTTTAAAGGTTAAATTCTAGGAGTCCCAGCTTGTTTTTCTGTCTGCTTCAGGAATGACAGTCCAGTTGGGTGAAGGCGTTCCTGCAGCGAGCCAGTTGAAGTCGTCCACCTCCCTCCAGTTGTTTCTTTCCCGGTCCAGACCAGAAACGGCAAAGTCCTCCTCCAGCGTGGGGTAAGACCAGGAGAACGGGGCGAAGCTCACCCCCCGACAGTCCTCTATGATGGCCCGGCTGGTGACGTGCAGGTACACCCGAGTGTCGCTGGTGTTGTGGGTCCGCAGCTGCTGGCAGGGGAAGGCCAGCGTGCTGTTTCTGCAGTGATCCACGAACACCGAGCTGGACACCGGACCGCACAGGATCTCACAGCCGTCGATGTGCTTCAGGTGCAGCGTGCTGGGCGAGCCCAACAGACGGACCTGACAGTTCGTGAGGTGAGTCAGAAGCACGTCTCGTTTCTGGATCTCCTCGGCCGTCTTGGTCAGACGCTCGTCTGTCCTGTTGGTGAAGCCACACTGCTCAGAGGCTCCATCCACCAAGGTGCTGCCTGGCTCTGAAGGTGGGCCGGCATCAGGGGCAGGTAGGTCGGGTGCAGAGGCTTTATCTGTCGCTTTAGTGCGAGCACGGAAGGCGAACTTCTTCTTGGGCAGAGCCTCCTCTCTGGTCTCAGTGAGGGAGGTCTGGAGCTTCTGGAGAGCAGCCTGGGCCTGTCTCAGCTCGTACTGGGTCAGAAACAGCATGCTGTCGTTGAGAAACTTCTGCAGCTGCACAGTCTTAGCCGTCGCCTCCTCCAGCTTCTGGGTCACCGCAGCCCGGTCGGCTCCGGAGCAGCCGGACAGCAGCTCCTCTATGGACGCCCGCTCTCTGCTGAAGGTGCTGGAGAAATACTCGCCCTTCTCCTCGGCGACAGACTGGCTCTCCTTCGCCTCTTTCCTCCGCTCGGCGTCCTCTATTCTCGCCTGGTGCCGCTTCTGGAGCCGCTCTTGGAGCTTGGCGGCACCGCTTTCCTGGTTAGCTTCAGCTGTCTCGTCCATGTTGTTGCTCCGGCGGTTGTTGCGGAAGTGATAACGCCTCTGACTCTTCTTC
>NW_007577783.1:65257-96131 GCF_000690725.1 Stegastes partitus
TTGTTGCGGAAGTGATAACGCCTCTGACTCTTCTTCGTGACTTTGGTTCAACTGAAGCTGGAGATGCGCAGCGCCACCTGCTGGACCGGAGCCGCAAACCGCAAAACCACCTGGACTGTGACGGAATAAAATTAAAAAAAAAAAACATTTTAAAAAATCTACAAATTTTTTTTAGATGTTTATTTTTTAATTAATTTTAAATTTGTTTAATGTCTAGCATATTTAATTAATATTTATTTATTATTCATTTGTTTAAATGAATCAGAAACCATTTTAATATCTATTTTATGTTTTAAAACAAAGTAGATATTTCAAACAATTTAAATAGTCTATAATAAACATATAGTTTTGTTGTTCTATTTTTTAGTATATGCTACCACTGTTATTCAGTTGACATTTCTCAAAACAGCTAGGAAAGTAAAATAAGAAAGATAAGTGAATTATTAAAATATTTAGAATATATGCTGTTTAAAGGTGTAAAATGTGATTATGTAGAATATAATGTAATGTGCATTCAGTAGAATTTACACTTGATATATATTATTTATAACCAAATGTCTCTTTTTGTTCATTAGCTACATTATATGGATAGCGACATTATAATATTCGGTTAATATCGAGCATAGAATATATTTAGATACCAAATGACAAATGTATATTTAAAATATAATATAAAGTGCAGTGACTGGTATTTAAGACAAACTTAAAAACTATTTCCTAACTCTGTCTCCACAAGATAACATTTTAACATTTACCTTGATCTTTGACCTTGAAACCCCAGTATTATTTTTTTCCCCACATAAAAATCTTACTTTACATTCAATATTTTATATCAATAATGATATTTATGTTAACATACAGCACAGTGGAAGGAGAAAGACGCAAAAAAGTTGTTGAGATTAGGATGCAGCACAAGCAAGATATAACACAGCAGCTGAACCGTCGCTCACTTGGACCTGAACAATAATATCATTTGTAATATTACTTGTCTTAATAGTTGAGTGCAAACATTTTTTTTTGCAATATCAGTTTCAGTATCGTGTGACACGTTTAATTTTTACGTGAAATGTTTTAATTTTATGTGCAAAATATCACATGTAATGTTTCATTATGATGTGCAGTATTTCACTTTTATGTACAGCATGTCAGTGTAACGAGCAATAGTTCAATGTCATGTGAAACATTTCATTATCACATGTAGCATTTCAATTTCATGTGTAATAATAACAATGATCACATGTAACATGTGCAGTATTTCATCATGATGGATAATGCTTCATTTTCAAGTACGATATTTGAATTATATCTGCAAAATTTTGATTTCATGTCTGATATTTTAATCATATGTGCAATAGTTCACTTTTTTGGGCAAAAGTTTAATTTCATGTCAAATGTATTAATTAGATGTGCAACAATGTAATGTGCAATATTTCATTATCATGTGTGATACTACTTTACTATATCAGTGTTACTTCTTACTTTTCTAGTTTATGACCTTACTTTAGCTTACTGTTTCATACTTTCATCTTATTGCTTTTCTGCAATTTTGTTGTTTTTTTTGAGCAACATCTAGAAAATGATTTCCTTTGGGATTATTCCATAAAAATGTACTAATATTCAAACCAAATCCAAACACAATAAAAGTAGATTTTGCATTATTTTAAACTACTAATTATTGTGTAAATTTAACATTTGCTTGTTAGCAGGTAGCAAGGCAGCATCTTTAGTAGCTTGTATTTTATTGTTTATTTGACAAGGCACCATATTTCATGAAGTTTTATCTTATCAACACATAGTAACTAACGTTTAAGCAAAAAAAGAAAGGATGTTTTGCATTAATTTGAACTTGTCTTGTAGATTTATCATTTGTTTATTAGCAATCTATTGCTATCTGAGCAATATATGACAAAATAACAAGGACCAATAAAGTTTTATTTTATCAAAAAATAATAAGTTAAGTTTAAATTTAACATTTGCTTATGAGCAGGTAAGTATGCAGCATTTTTAGTAACTTGTATTTTATTGTTTTTTGAGGAGGCACTAAGTTGTGTCATGCAATTTGGGGATCAATAAAGTTTTATTTTATTAAAATATAGTAACTAAGCAAAAAAACAACAACAAAAAAACAAAAACGGAACAAACAAACAAAAAGAAAAAGAAAAAAAAGGATGTTTTGCATTAATTTGAATTTATTTCGTATATTTATCCTTTGTTTATTAGCAAGTAACCAAGCATCATGTGTCATATCATGAAACTTCTGAGCAATATCTGGCAAAATAATGTCTTTTGGGATCAATAAAGTTTTGTCTTTTCAAAATATAATCAGTAAAGTTTAAGCAAAAAAAAAGTACACATATATGTTTTGTATTAATTTGACAACTAACTATTGTGTAAATGTAACATTTGCTTATTAGCAGGTAACAAAGCAGCATTTTTAGTAACCTGTATTTTATTGTGTTTTGAGGAGGCGCTATATTTGGCATGTCATGCAATTTGGGGATCAATAAAGTTTTATTAAAATATAGTAACTAAGCAACAAAAAAAAGAAAGAAAGAAAGAAAAAAAAGGGACGTTTTGCATTCATTTGAACTACAAATTATCCTTTAACATTTGTGTCTCTGCAGGTAACTGGGCAGCATGTCATACCTGAGAAAAGGTGTGTCCCTCAGAGGCCCGCCCTCTACTGTTGGCAGCGCTAAAGTGTAATAACATTAAAGTGCAATTTCACGAGTGCGTTAAAATACGGGGTTATAATTGACTTTAATATTTAAACAACAACAACAACAACAAAAAATGTGCCCGTTAATGTTGTGCCGTTGTGTTTTGAGCGTGTGCCCCCGTTGAAAATGAACGGCGCGCTGTGCCGCCGTTGAGGACCGCTGGTTTCGGTGTGTGCACTGCCCCGGCGACCCGTGCGGTGATGGCGAGGAAACCCCGTTGACAAGGCACTGCTTTTTCATGACGGTGAGTTTCCCCTTTGAGTGTATTATAATTTTGTGATAAAAATTTCAAGGAAAAAACACACACAACCTCCTTCCTCCCTTCCTTCAGGGAGGGAAGAGAGTTTGAGCGGAGAGAAAAATCTATCCGAGACAGAACAGGGACAGTGAGAAAAATATATGAGTGGGAGAGGGAGCAGGAGGAGGAGGAGAAGGAGGGGGGAGCAAATTAAAAGTTGCCAAATGGAGATATTGGGTTTCAAGAGGAGTGAGACAGCAGTAAAAAAGGGTTTGCCTCTTAGACTCGTCTTTATGTTATGCTAATCGGGATAAATATTTATGGCTCGACGCGGTTTCGTCCTTTAGCCTTTTCGACGAATTCCTCCTAGCCGACAAAAACAGGCGTCGTCGACACCGCGGCTAGCTAACCCGAGCACAGGCCGGCGGTTTTTTGGGAAAAAAAAAAAACGGGCGACCCACGGGCGGACAAACAACCCCGCATCGAGACGCTTCGGTTCGGGGCTCGTCGAGGCAAATGTGGTTTTTGTTTCTTCCAACGGTGCTGCTGCTGTGAGATGAGCCCACGTAGAGGACGAACGAAAGCCTCCCCGAGCGGAGCAAGAAAGAAAGAAAGCACGTCAGCGGCGGCGGCGGCGACGACGACGACGGGCGTTTTTGTGCCGCCGCTCGAATGCGATTATCTTTCCGTCGATTCGGTCTATTTTTGGAAATAAAACTTGCGGGCCGAGCCGTACGTTAGCCGTCTTTTGTGTGACGGTACCGAGCGGCTCCGACTAGCTTGGCTGTTTGCGGCGACGCGAGCATGCTAGGGCGGATTTGGGACTCCGTGAATCTGGGCTCTTAAATTATACAAAATGTTTCGGGGAAAAACGCCTTTAAGTCGTGTGTTGTGATCGGTTCTGTCGTTGTGCCTGCAACTCCGATGCATTTAAGCTGCTAAATGGCGTCTTTTGGTGAATTATAGGCACTTTTAGCTCAGTTTTGTATTTTTTTTAAACCATAGCTAACGGTACGGTTTGCTCGGTGAAGCTAACGTTCACGGGCTGGAGTTACTGCTCAGCTTTCGGTGGTCCTTTTGGATTTTTTTTGGGACAAATTATTTATTATTTTACACCCAAACAGGCCACATTCGAGGCTTTTTTTGTGGAATAAAATGCTAATCGTTTTAGCTTGAAAAGGTTGCTTTTGCCTCACAGCAACTTTTGAAGGACAAAGACCAAAAAAAACACCCTCGCTCGAGAAAATATCGTTCTTTAACAGATTAAAACTCGGTTTTCTGTGTACTAGTTAACTTCAGGAGGCTGTGTTCTGTCTTTAGGAGTCACAGTAGTTCGGTTTTAACAGCCTGTTCGGTGCTGCAGCTCTTTCGGTCTTTGTTCTCGCTGAACCAAAGATGGAGGCTGGACGTGGCTCGGCTGTAAAGACAGCCTATGGCAGGGTAACAGCCATTTTGTAGCATTGCAGTTGCTTTGCACAGACAGGAACAACGACAACAACAAAAAAAACCCCACCACATTTGCCCATCACCAAAACACCGCATTCTGATTGAAACAACACATTATTCAAATGCTGGATTGGTGACCACAGTGATTTGAATTTTCTGGCATTCTCTCAGCATGTGTGCACCACATTGCCTAAATAAAGTAACTTGACAGCCATTCAAACAGTCACTCATTAGTATGCTGGATCAAATAAGTGCCAATGTGCTTGGTTTTATCCCCCCCACCACAAGTCCCTCACTTTATTGCAATGCAACAAGGGCGCCTATGTTGGCTGACACAACATAAAGCCAACACCTCTTTCAATGTAGAGATGAGGCTCCAAACAGCCATTCAAAGGTATAAATGGAGCAGGGTGGAGTTATTTACACTTAAATGCCCATTTTCACTGTGTGCAGAGAGACGACCAATGTGGGACAGCAGAGGAGGGTAATGGGTGGGAGTTTGTGTGCCAAAGCATTTGTAGGAGGGGATGAAGGCCATCCTGTCCTTCTACTTATGTACTGAATAACAAACGTGTCCCCCCGCTTCCCATTCCACACCCCTGTTTCACACACACTCATCTGTCTTTGTGCCTCTCCCGACGCTCTCACACCCTCCGTCTCACATGTACAGTTTTGTAATTGTACTAAATGCAGTTTCTCACCCTGCAGCCCAGCCTGTTACAGGAAAGAAAGGGTGTTAAATGACTGAATCCATGCTTCCTGCTGGAAATCTGTGAGTGAGATGTGCTTACTACAAATATAAAACAACACACGCTCAGCTTTTAAGCGCTCCAACATCAGAATAAAAACAAAAACAAGCGATACATTTGGCTTATTGACACTGGAAACATGAGGTGTTGGACTTCTCTCGTGGCCTCACTTGCTATCCCTTCATACTCTTTCAGGTGTCATGGATGATGAGGACGATCGCCGTCTTCTGGATATTTTAGGGTAAAGAGAAAAATAACCCTCAAATATACATAATCTCCATACCATTGCTTTATGAATAAACACACAGGGCCACACATTTTTACTTAAGCAACACCTCGACTATTCCTCTTTGAAATCAGAGCTACGACTATCTGTTCGCTCATTTTTTCCTCTTTTGTTGAATTAAGGAAGTTAATAAACCGATAGCCCATTCATTAGAGAGTTGGTGAATATTCTGTCACGTCTCAGTGGAGTTAAGCAACATCTAAGGCACACACATGTTAAAAGAAACCGATGTGACCTGTGTTAGGTTTCTGAGAGGCCCATAAAAGTCTAATTTTTACCCTTTTCAGAGATGTGGATGCACTGAATGATTATCTCCATGGCAGCAACAGCAAGTCTGTGAGTGATACTCGTACAATATATTCAAAGTTCGTCTGTGTAACTTCCTCAGTTACATCACTTGTGCCTAAAATAACTGAACAGGGTTTGATTGTTTGTGTTTTTTTTTTCTTCCCTGCAGATTGAGGAGGATGATGTGACAAATGCAGCTTATGGATCAGATGGATCCTTCTTTGGCAGCGACACCGTGAGTATACCAGTGATTACCTTGATCCAACCAAAACAAAAACAGAGTTTAGTCTGTGATTACAGATTTGGTTACAGGTGATGAATCATGTTGTAAACACAACGTTTTCTCAGGCTTGTGGTCGGATTTGAGGAGAAGCATCAATGTTTTGCTTAGTATTGAAATGATCTATGGGCACACTTTTAAGAGCCGAGGTGGGTTATGAGTGAACAAATATCTGACTAGATGACCCCAAGTTATCCTGATCAGGGAACAAAGGACATATTGTTAAAAGTTTTTGATGTAGTTTCCCTCTTTGTACAGAATGTGCTTCATATACAAAAGGTTTTCCATTTTCTTCTCCAAATGTGTCCTTCAGGCTGGCTCCAACACTAGCCTCAAAGATGGCTCTTCCACAATGGGTGAATTTGGCGAGGACTCAGCCGGGGCAGGCCTCCAGCTCTCGAGCAGCCTCTCATTCATCGAGGATGAACTGGGGGCCACGGCGTCCCCTGGAGAGGTGGATCTTGGGGGAGAGGATCAGCCCTTCGACATCCTGCAGAAGTCTCTCCTGGAGGCCGACATCACGGAGCAGACCCTGGCCCAGGAGGCCTTGTTGGACTCCCAGCCTGCTCCCACTCTGGTGCAGGCTCCTGTTCCCTTCTCCTCCCAGCTGGCCTCGGGGGGTTACGGAAGTGGGGTGGGCGTGGTGACCACGGCGACCGCTGCCTTCACCACAGGCCAGTTCCTGCAAGGAATGTCCCAGCTGCCCAATGGCTCCGCCCAGCACATCCAGGTGTTGGGCTCATTTGGGGCAGGTGGTGGGGTGATGACTCTGAGCAGCTTGGAAAGGACTCCTCAGATTGTGCTAAGGCCGGGGGTGTCTGTAGCTCCGGCAGGGAGCGCGGCAGGGGGGCAGGTGTTTGCCCCTACACAAGGTCAAGTAGGCCAAGTGGGCCTACCCTTCAAAAATATCCCCCTTCAGAACATAATCATCCAGAGAGGCCCAGGAGGGACCCAGACTCTTGTTAGACCAATCCAGCCTAAACCCCTTCAAACGGGGCCTCAGACTGTATACAGCCTTGGTCTTCAGCCCACTCCCACCACCATGGCTAACGTAGTGAACGCTAACACTGTGGCTCCCGGGGCTCAGTACACAGCCAATGGCTCCATCGTAGTGCAACCGCCTCTGGAGCAGCAACAAGCACAGACCCAAACTAATATACCACCTGGACAGTTCTTACTGCCCAGCTCTCTGGCGCTCACTCCGTCCAACACCATCCACAACGGCCCCGCAGACCCCAACGCGAACACTCTAATTACCAGTCAAAACACAGTGCAGATTGTTGCAGGGCAGAGCTTCACTGCACCACCAGGGGGTCAGCTGATTCTGAATCAGGGAGTTGTGAGCGGGAGTCAGGTTGGAGGGGGCGTAACTCAGACGTGGACGGGAGTTTCTTGTGCGAGCTCCAACCCCGTTCAAACATCGTGCGCTCCCGGGCGGCTCACGCTGGTGGGCGCGGCGACGGCGGGGATCGGCAGTCAAGGCCAAGTGACGGCTAGTCCTGTGCAGCGCCTCCTAGTGACTCAATCCCAGAACTGCGCCTCTCTGTCGCCTTTACCTGGTGGCGTGACGCAGGAACAACAGGACTACAGACAGGTACAAATGCAAGTTAATGGTGGCGGCTCATTAATTCTGACTTTGTTGGTTTTTCGTGTGTGACTTTCCTGTTTTATTTTTCAGAATTCTTCATCACCGGCTTTTAAACAGGCACACCTCGGCAGCATCCATGGTAACAGAGGCTTTAATCGCATTTCAGTGTCATATTTTGAAAAATATTGTACGCGTGAGATTCTTCTGCTGCACTTTTACCTGATCGTGTTGTTTGTTTGATCATTTTTAGTCATGAAAACCATGACACAGGACTCAACGCTTAACTCTGAGGTATGGTAGTCATTTACTTATCACGTCTGTGTGTAGTTTAAGGTGGAGCAGGCTAATTGGAAGGACATCTAATGTGACAATTTGGTTTGTTTGTCTTCACAGCCCAGTGCGCAGAAGAGGCTTATCCTTCCACCGCTTACAAGAGGAGAAATGTGAGTTGTTGTTTTTTTTGTTGTTGTTGACATTTTCGACATTTGATTGGATTATCATTCAGCCATTGAGCAGGCATGTCTCTTCCTGTTATTTCCAAAGGATTTTACAACAGTTGAGGAAGGATCATGCTGGAGTTCAGACCCCAGATCGAAGACAGTTCAAGTCGATCGATGACGCGCTGCTCCGACTTCTCCCGTACCACGTGTTCCAGGGAGCTCCACCGAGCCAGGATGAGTTCTCACAAGGTACATAAAGCAGCTCTGTGTGCTGTGAAAGTAAAATCCTAGTTTCTAGAGTAAAACTGCTTTCACTTAAATCTTGTTTTGTGTTCCTAGTGGATGAGGAATTTGAAGTAGTTGCGAGTCATGTGCTGAAGAGAACCCACGCCATGGTCAACAAATACAGACGCCTACTGATGGTGGAAGCGGAGGTAGGTCCACACACAAGCAGGTGGTTGTACGTACATACAGTACGTGTGTGGCGTGTTGTGACTTGCACAGGGCTGACAGGCTGCCTCTTCCTGCCCTGCAGCGTTCCAGTCCGTCATCAGAAATGGTGATGATCGACAGGACCTTCAACCAAGAGGAGCGCAGCAACCTGACGCAAGACAAACGCATGGTACTAGTGGATCCAGGTAAAAGAAGAACAACAGTCGAGTAAAGATTATTTGAAGCAAATGATTTGTTCACAGTAAAGCTTTATTGAATTCTTTCTGGTTTACAGACAACTTCTTGGAGGACTTTTGCTGTGGGATGAAATCCAAACATTTCCAAGACCCCTGCCCCCCTCAGCCGATGTCCGACTGCAGTTGGAATCAGTCGGAAGGAGGCTCTACGGAGCCACCGTACAGGACAGACTCCCAGCCCGGGTATGGAGACCCGGGAGGGGGCGGGGCTGTCGGACCGGCTTCAACAGAGAGACTCCACCCGCCACACCTAGAAAACAAGAGCGTGCTGGAACTGAAGAGATCCCAGCAGCGCTTCGGGCCCAGCAGCGCCGGCAACAACAGCCTGGTCGCTGCCAACAGCTACCCCCAAGGTAAACCCTCGCATTTTGCAGCAGCAACAGCGTCGGGAGGACAGACGCACTACCAGCTGTCCTCCCACCCGATGCAGCCCCAGTACGCCCCTCAGCTCACCTCACCCCCTCACCCCGACACCGATTCTGCTCTGGAGGCGGCGGTCAACAGCATCCTGGAATGTTAAGACTGATATCATCCCCGGTGTATCATTTCAACTCCTGTTGCGTGTTTGCGTGTACTTTTTTTATTTGATGTCAAACTGATCTTGTAATGTTCGTTTTACGCCCCAGAGCCCTGTGTGAAGAGAGGTCAGCTCTTCTTTCAGGTCTATGATCTTGGTGATACGCGGCCATGTAGCATGTATGTATTTTGCTGTGTTTATTTTTTTTTTAAACGAGGCATTACGTCGGCGAGTCTGTCGAGTTGTTAGGCGAACACAGGCACTTACAGTTACCTATAGAGATCCGGGATTGTGTGCAATGCAATAGACTAACAGATGCAAAATGTTGTTTTATTTTTCTTTAAAGCGGTAGAGTCTGCAGCAACGTTGCAGCACTGAATGAACGAGTGCTCCTCTCTTCACACACCAGTTAATATTTAGTGCCAGTTGATGACTCCCCCCCTTTGCCCTACCTTTGCTGAACAACAGGGATGAGGAGGAGGAGGAGGAGGAGGAGGGACAACGTGATGACTCGGTGCCTGACTCTAGGTTTTTATATGGAAGTGTTTACATGAAGAAGCTCTATTCAGAAACATCCATTCACTTGTTTCCTCCCCGCAGAACAGCGTGCACACACACACACATGCTTTTGTACGCCGTAGGTTTTCCTTCACATTCACACAGACAAATTGCACTAAACATACTGTCGCTCATTTCAGGAACTAGGCTCAACAGAATGTGAACATTTGGAACTGAACCAAAATCGATTTGCCTGCTTTCAGCTGCCTGCAACAAGGACAACCTCTGACTCACACTAGAAACCCGTCAAACTAGTCACAGAAGACTCATAAAGTAGTGTTACAGTACTCAGCAGTGCTCTCTTTCTTCTGCTTAAGTCACACTTTCTTTGGCGTTTTTTTTTTCTTTCTTCTTTTGTACCTTAAAGGTATGCAAGTCCCGACACAGACGGAACAAATCTTTATCTCGACCACTTTGATCGTTCACAGCGAGTTTGTGTCCGTGGAGCTAAGACCTCAGATTGAGGAAGATATGTTAGAATATGCTGAATGAATCCTTTTTTTTATTTCCTCATTTTTAGAAATGACTTAATTAAAAACAGAGGACTGTTGGCTGTGACGTGTTCTCCAGGACAGAACGGTCGCAGTGTGAATGGACGGTCATTGATTGTACGTGTTTGTCTGCCTTCTGCATATAATTCTATACTGATCATATCGTTCTATGCTTTACTACCTTGACACGTCTGTCGGTGTGTGTGAGTGTGTTAATCTGCATCCATGCACACAGGCCTGTTGTTTTCATGTATCTGGGTAGTTTGATTACCATATGTTTGACTTTAAGCATTTTCTCAGTTCCCCGGGATGTTTTGAAGCATTTCTCACATTTCCTCTCTTTTCCCTCTCAGCAGCGCAACCAAAACTAATAGAGAGAGAGCGTGGCCTCGTCCAGAATCCCCCCTCGGCTTTTATTTATTTGTTTTTAAATTCATGTGGCTGTTTATGTGAAGCAGCTTTTCTTCCGAAGCCGGAACAACTCCAGTTATGTTCTGGTTTGGTCTGTTTTTGAGTTTTGTCGTTAACAGCCAAAACTTAGCTTACTGTGATACGTCATTACGATGAATCCTAAACGTTGGCGTTTTTGTTTTTTTTTTTGGAATTGCAAATGAATCTACTGAAATCTGCACTGTGGTGTAAGCGAGAGCGGTGGGTTCTGCCGAGCCCAGCACAGGACCAAAGCTTAGGTTAAATGTGTCGCATACTCTCGGGGTGGATTCTGGACGGCGCCACCTTCCTCTTATGAACATGTCTGTGAAATATGCTTGCTAGTAGGCTACAGGAGAAGACTGAAGGCCTTTTAAATGGGGTAATAGAGAACCCATCTGTCGTTTTTTTTTTTCTTTTATCGAGTGCCAGTGGCCATCGCAGCCTGCCTGTATCTTTGCCTCAACCCTTGCAGACCTCTTCTATCTACTGAGAAAACTGGGCTCTCTGCTTTGAAAGTAAATCTCGAAGGGTCAAGTGAGATTTTTGCTCCTTCAAGTGACTGCTGCAAGATTTTGTGCCTCTACAGCACTTAGATCCACGAGGACGTTCCTTTTTTGCTTAAAGTAGGGACGTGTCCGGCGTTGTGTTATCTGGATGCATATCACGGTCTCGAGGGCCTGCTTGGAACATACTGTGCTTTTTCTCCCCCGTTTTATTTAGTGCAGAGAGTTCTTCTTCTTCTTCTTCTGCCTCCATTTTCACTGTTGTTTTGTCCCACTTGATTTGTATAGTTTGTTGTTTTGTACAAAAATGAAAAGTTAAAACACAAAATATTTATAATTTTTGTATGGAGAGAAAAAAAAAAAGAATGTAAGAAAATGGAAATTATTTTTTATTGTGTTGGCTACGAAGCGATGTCAGGAGAAATCATTACAACAACAACAACAACAAACAAATGCTGTCATTTCTTCATTTAATGTGTGTTCACTACAGCAAGGACAGTCAACAATAAATTCATTTTGAATACGACAACAAACTGGTCCGGTCCGGCTGAGAACCTCCTTCAGTGTCCCTCCATTACTATTCTGTGAGCGTTCACATGCTGGCGCTGATGGACTAAGCATGCATAATCACATCATGTGACTGAGGAAGCATTTGCAAAAGAAAAACAGATTTGTAACCCTCTGCTACACAGATACAATCTTTTCACACAGATACCGATGTCGGGACATTTAGATTTTATGTTCCTCTGCACGGCGGCTGCCAGAGTAACGTTTTATCAAGTTAAAAATCTGCTGGTTCCCTTTAATCCTCTCGTGGACGCCGGCACCAGTGCCTCTGCACAAAAGAGCAAAGAAAACTGTGCATAGCTGACATGAGGCAGCCCGGCCCGTTGGGTTTTAGCAACACGACCCAACAGTGACACCTAGTGGAGCCCGTGGGACGCACAGTGGGGCTTTTAGACACGACGACTACATCTGATTAACTCACAAAAAAACCTAATAAAAAGTCATGCTATCTCTTCAAACATAAATAAAACACACTCGTTGATATGATAAATAGGATAAACGTGGTCATTTCTACAGTAACAGCCGCACACGCAGGCTTTCTGTTTAACAAAAAGACAAACGCAGCATGTAAATGGTCTGACTTAGAGAAATCTAGAAAATCTAATTTCTATCCTTGTGGTTAGAAAAGGGTTAAATTTTAGGCAAAGATGTTTTGAGCTGATAATCTGGTGACAAATTGTCCAACGCTGAGTTAATCCACACCTCAGTCAGGTGTGGCTTTAAAGGACGACGATCGGAGAACGTGACCAGCACACAGACACTCCTGTAGAAAAATAACGCCTAGAAATGCAGCTTAACGCTAATGACACGACGACGAGGCTGCTGACGGGCCCTTCAACGTCCATGACTATACCAGTTATTATGTAAGAAACCATTTCACACCACTGCTCTGGATGGGCGACAGCTTGGTCCCTTGAAGATGTTTGGTAGCTTCATTGAGTGGGATCAACAACCTGATTAACTCCCTGCACATGTGTGTCTTGTTCCTGACTTGTGATTTCTGGTTTATGACCCCACTCTATACCTGCACAGTATCATGTCCGATACAGTCATGACAACAAAAAAGAAAAAGAAGAAAAGCTAGATAATAAAATGATACCTGCTGCATTTATATCTTAGGTTCCCTGGACAGCTGAGGATTTATTATCGGTCCCTTTAAGGTTAAACGTTCCACATTTTGGGATTTGTTTTGTCGTGACACTGAGTTGGATCGATACCACTTTCAGATTTGTTCAGCTCATAAAGCTGCAGTTGCTTTGCATAGCGACTACGGATAAACAGCTAACCTGGTAACACAATCTGCCCACCAGCACCACTTAAACTCACTCATTAACTTGCTCTATATTGTTGCTGATGATGGTGATGACATGACTCCATCTGCTTCCAGCAAAGTTAATTAGAAACTCTACGTTCAGCCTCTACTTGAAGCTAAGCTAACTAGCTGCTGGCCCAGCTACACGTCGATATCCAGAAATCAGTTCAAACAAAAAGATCAATTCATCATCCGTGTCCACCGAACATTAGAGGACCCACAAGTTCCTGAATCGTCCCTCAGACTCGTCCCTCCCTGGTCCTCAGTGGTACTTTCTCCAGCGATCCAACTCTGGAACGACAAAAAAGTCACCAACAAGTTTATCTCCACATCTTATCAGACACCTCACTGAGAGCGAGCCGCAGACTTACTGATGTGAGGGTAGCTCCAGATGTAGCTCATCACACAGTATCCCACCAACAGCATGCCCAGTCCGGCCACGCCGCCTTTCTTCACGTCAATGTACTTCCTGTAATACCACTGCCAGCCTGCACGGAGCACGGAGAGAGAAGAAGTCTTTAAATGAAAGGAACGGTTGTTTGTTGAGCTTTGTGTGAGGAGACAGATCTCACTTTGCACCTGGTTAGCTTAGCTTAGCAACTATCAGCGTAGAAATAATCAAATCCACCTAAAAGCAACTCAGCGGTTCTCAAACTTTTTGAGTCACGACCCCCAAGATAACAGAAGTTTGTGTTTGTGACCCCAGTTTGTGCATTAATGTGTTAAAAGTTCATGTGTTTATTCCCCAGATTAATCTCTTTACATTAACACATTAATTATCTATTGAATGAATGCATGAATTCGATTAATTTCAAACAAATAAAAGGGAAAAAATATAAAAACAAAAGAAAATAATTTTTAAAAAAAGCAAAAAAGAATAATATCTCATAATCAAATCATAATATTAACAAGTTCGAAAAAGGAGCGGGAAGATACTTTTCATTTTGACAGCCCTAATACACATTTATTTGATAAATGTAGCCTTTATTTATTTATTTTTCTTTTTTTTAAAACAATAATCTGGCGACCCCCCTTGAAATTATCTTGGGTCCCACATGGGGGTCCCGAACCCCAGTTTGAGAACCACTGCCCTAAATAACATGTCATATCTTGTTTGGGAAATCTGTAGAACAAACTGATGCGTAAAAATGACGTGTTGAGGCCTTTCAGGAAGTCAGAGCGCACAGACTCCAGGCTGGTGTTTATCTTCTCGTCTAGCTTTGAGCAGAAACACTGGATAAGCACCAGCAGACACACAACCAGGAGGTCTGCTGGTTTGCTGCAGCTCCCAATGCTGTGTTTGCACCTTGTGTCAGGCGAGTGAGACGCTGACCTCTCTGCACCATGTCCACCACTTCTCTGGGGCGGCTCGGCGTTCTGCAGGCCATCCACTCGGGCAGCTTCCTCAGCGTCACCTGTCCAAGACGCTGCTGGGCCAGAACTCCTGCAAGTCATAAAGAGTTGATACACCGACAGGCAAATACGCAAAAAAACCTCCTCTCTCATTACAGTAGGGCTGAACGTCGTTAATACTAGCGTCGGCCTGTCTGTTAGTAACTCACTGAAGATTTCAAACAGGTTTTTCTACAAAAGTTTGCTGAAAAATAGTTTAAAATAACGATTTAAATCTGAACAACACTGTCTGATTAAGAAACAAGACGAGCAGCTAACATCTATTTTCATTACCTGCCATTTATTTTCTCAATCAATCAACTACTTGAGCGGCAATAAATAAGAAAACTGGGAAAAATGATTTGTTCTCCCTTGAAAACAGACCCAAAGATATGCTTCACTATAGACGATTCTCTCATTTAATGTTTCGTGTGCGCTCAAAGATGCTGCACTTAATGACGGCTTCCATTTTTTTTCTGCTTGTCCAGTTATTGCAGAATCTAAATCAATGACATAATGAGAAATAAAACTGGAGATTTCAGGCTTTCGTACCTGAACAGTTGCTGAGATATTGTCATTCAATCACAGCCTCACATTTCAATGCAGGAGAAAATTTGCTGTAAGTTGCTTTCTAAACAAAAGTATTCTAAATATCAAGCTATAATTTCACAGATATCTTTAGAAATATCCATATTTTATGCTGTGCAAACTTCTGGCCAGTCACACGTGATCAAGCAGAAATTGTTGGAAACATCTGAAGATTTGAGAGGGAACGCCATCGCTGCAAAGTTCACAACTGGCTGCAGCTCTAAACAGGAATCTGACAACATGAAATTGACACGTGGCAGTTTAACTATCCAGCCGTACTTCTTTCCGTCCTCTACTGACCTTCAGGTGAACGCTCAGCCGCTTTTCGTTCCCCGACCTCGAGCTGCAACCTCTCTGCTCCGTCCACCCTCGCAGGCAGAGTTTGTTGCACACGAGGGAAATGAAGATGGCTGGTAGACTGGCTGAGCGGCGGTGAAGCTGCGAGGAGTCCCGTCATGCGATAGCCCACCTTCAGCCCCTCACTCAGGCTGGCTGCAGGTGGAGGAAGCGAGGCCGGAGCAGAGAGGAGGGGAGTTGGAGCGGTTGGTTCTGGTCGGTCCTGCAGAGCGATTAAAGCTGCTTGTTTAGACTGGGAAGCTTTTGTCTTAACTGGTTTTACGTCTGCATGTTCTGACAGAGGTACCGAGCAGCTAACAGCATCTTTCCGGTTCTCAGTTGCTTCGATCTGGTTCAGGATGCTCGACCTGCCGGACTGACGGAGTCCGTTACCTCGACCCAGCGTGGATTTAACGTCCTGGAGCGTAATCTTTCCCGGTTTCAAGAACGGCTCATTCACAGATAAACCCTGAACCTCCTCTTCGCTGTCCTCCCAGAAGCCTCTTGCATGAGGCGTTGTGCTGGTTTTGTTCACCTTCGCGCCCAGAAAGTCAGAAGCATGTGTGGTGGTGGAAGGGGACTGCACGACCTTCTGAGGCTTTGACGTCTTCTTTTTAAGGGCATCTTTGGGTTTGGAGTCTGCAGGTAGCAGAGAAAGGCCCTGAGCTGAACCCGATGGCAGCGTTTCCTCTTTAACCTGGCCAGACTTTGCAGCTTCGATCAAGGCACGGAGGCTCGGCTTCTTTGGCTTAGAGACGACAGAAAACAGAGGCGGAGATGTTGACGAGGAAAGGGCGGCGGCCTTGATTTGATCAGTTAACTTCTGTTTCTTCTTCGTCGCTGCTGGTGGAAGTGAAGGAGGACTCAGGGACGTATTGGCTGGTGTTGATGATGCAGACACATCTCCGCCCTTCTCAGCTTGCAGACCTGTTGTCTCCGGCCGTGTGGACTTCTTTCCCTTTGCTGCTGCTTTGGATGAAGCCGCAGTCAGCTGGGAGGACGTCTGACCTGCTGCGATGTCATGTTTGGTTGGAGGCGTTTTGGCGCTCGCTGCTGCTCTGCAGTGTGGCAGGTGGCTCTTCAACCTTTTGTACGTTTTCCCACAGAATGGACACACCTCTGGAACAATGGCACAGTGAAGACAAGTGAGGATAAAACAAGCACAGTAGGATCAAAAACAACTTAACAATGTACATGTCCTTGATTTTTAAAAAAAATATATTCCAGTTATTTTGCAATGTTTCTTCTGGAAACCTTGAACCTCGGCTTTTATGTGGACGCTACTTTGCAATGCACCGACATCCCCAAACAGCACCTCAAAAACTGCTCATGAGTGGCTCGAGGAACACGACAAAGAGCCTCCAAACTCCCCAGATCCTGAGTTTCTAAGCATCAAACACTTGTAGACTATTAAGCACCAATTTGTGCCTTTTCTACATCAATTTATGGTGAAAGTGTCTTTACTTGTTCAAAAGAAAACACAAAATTCAGGTACTCCTAGCAAACTTAGCAGCGATTTTACAAGATGAAAGCTCTTTGCTTCTCTTCTTTCATTTCACCGTGTTCCTCTGAAGCGGCTGAAACAATCAGGCTGATATTCTGCACTTTCATGTCAACCACAGAGTTTAATGAAAAGTCCAAACACGTCTGTACAAGACGCATCTGCTGCATCCGTCCTGAGATCAACGCCTATTCCTGTGTCCATGCCCCGATGAGTCAGAGCTGCACAATATCTGGAAGGCGGTTTTAATGTTGTGGCTGATCAGCGTGCGACAAAGAAACACATCAGACTATGAGCTGACTGATCAGATTTTAAACTCAGCTTCTTTCCCATTATTGGTATCAGAATTTTTTTTTTGACTGATTACCGAATAAATCCATCCATCCATCATCTCTACACCTTAATCCTCACTCGGGTCATGGGGGGCGGAGTCTATCCCAGCTGACTCAGGGTGAAGGCACCTGGACAGGTAACCAGTCTATCACAGGGCTACACTTAGAGACAGACAACCAAGCACACTCACATTCACACCTACGGACAATTTAGAATCACCAATTAACCTCAACATGTTTCTGGACTGTGGGAGGAAGCCGGAGAACCCAGAGAGAACCCACACTGCACGAGGAGAACATGCAAACTCCACACAGAAAGATCCCAGGTGCCCACACCAGGACGCGAACCGGCGACCTTCTAGCTGTGAGGCAACGATGCCAACCACCGCCCCAATTTAAAAATGCCCTCCTGACTGGTAGCTGCTACTCTGTGGTCTCAGGCCATAAACCGTCTACAGCACATCACAGTGACCTGCTGTCAGCACTGAAGGATGAAAGTTAAAATGTTCACACATGCAAAACATAAACCAGTGAAGGTACGGAGTTGGTCTTATTCTTAGTTTTGACACCAACATTGTCATTTTTTCTGCAAATGCGCAGCTTCGGAAATAATGACGAAACCACAGCGACCACCAGCGCGTTCTGTCTGCTGCTTTGTGGTTCTTGGTGACGTCGTTCCACGCTTTCTTCTTCGGGCGGTGATGACAAGTGTTTTGCTGATTTCAAGAAAGTTAGCAACGGTTCTTTGACTATGTCCCTCTTCACGAGTCAGGTGTGTAGTCATCTCACAGACTGACAGTTTGGATTGTCTGTTGACTTTACATCCACACATTATGCACAAACCACTGGTGACTCAAAATAAAATTCACCCATCTTATGTGAATTTGGAAATGTTACTCATATTTTTAACATAATTTATCGTGTACATTGAACATTATAAGATTTTTTCCCCTGTAGTTTAGAAGATGTTGGAATTTTTTAACCACAAGTTTAACAAATTTCAAATTTTTATTATGTTTAAGGCCTGTTGTGTGAAGAAAACGGCAAAAGGTCTCATAATTAAAGCTGTGTATTGGCTTTAAAAGAACAAAAAAAGCTCATTAAACAAGGTGAAGCCTTTTATAGGAGGAAATGTTTTGCATTTTTATTGCTCAGACTATAAACACAGCTGCTCATTTATTTTTTGATCACGATCCAGCCACTGTTTTTAGCTCCAGCTGCATAAAAACTGATGACAGTGTAAATACTATATTTAGTATTTCTATTCTATTCAAAAATACCAGTAAACATCCAGCTTGTGTTCTGACCTGTAGCGTTCAAGAAAAACAGCCTCTAAGTCAGTGGTTCTTAAACTTTTTGAGCCATGACCCCCAAAGATAACATCAGTTTGTGTTCCCCAATTTGAATTATTAATATCTCACGAGTAGTAATTTTGATGCTAAAGCGTTAAAAATTAATGTGTTACTTCCAGAGATTAATCTCTTTACATTAACACATTAATTTTCTTTTGCATGAATGAATGAATTGAATTTATTCCAAACAAATGAAAAAAAATTATAAAAACAAAAGAAAATAAGTTTGAAAAGAGCAAAAAAAAAGAATAATATCTTATAATCAAATCATATTTACAAGTTCAAAAAAGGAGTAGGAAGAAGTAGACACTTGATTTTGACAGCCCTAATACACATTTATTTGATAAATGTAGGCTTTATTTATTTTTATCTTTTACAATGATCTGACGACCCCCTGAAATTATTATGGGACCCCCATTGGGGTCCCGACCCCCAGTTTGAGAACCACTGCTCTAGACGAGGACATACACGGTTTTCATAGTTCGGCAGTTCGGTTCCAACAACGATAATAATACACAAGTCTAAATACTGTTAGTTGTGATTAGTGGTCTCTGTGCTTTCTGGGTCACAGACGGTTCGGACTCACCGGAGCTCATTTCGTCTGTCGGCTGGACGCATGTTCCGACAGTCGGACCAGAAAACCCACCAGTTACCCTAAAACTTCATCAATCACCACATTCAGCCGCGGTTTGTGCCACTTTTAACCTCTTCTGGTTCGACTTTTCACGTGCAGGGTCGTAACCGTGTTATGAGGCGGAAGACCCCTGTTTAGGTGTCCCGTCAGAAGCCTGACTGTAAATCACTAAAACCGCCGCTTAACGTAAACTGATTTGAATAATTTCCGTTTAAATCAACGGTTTTATTTATGTATTTATTTGTTAATAACGGGGCCGTGTGATGCGCAGCTGAACCGGTACAGTCGTGTCTGGACACGCGGGGCTCCGTTCGAGTGGGTGTGGTGCGTCGACGCGAGTGCAGATGATTCACTCCTCCCGGCTTCCGTCTTTGTGTAAATCCCCAAACATACCGACACAGTTTTGGTGAAGTTCGCGAAAAAGAAAAAAAAAGCAACACAAAACCACAAACTGTTGACACTTATGTCACGGGAAAATTTGATTCACGCCCCCCCAGTCGTGTTCATCATAGTTTCTGGAAGACATTGAAATTATTACCTAAAAAAAATCCACCTTAATACTGCTCAGTTTTTATCTTGTTCTGAAATGAGCGTTAGAATTAAGCATTAATTTCAATATCTTTTGGTTAAATTAGCTGCTGTTTGCTTTCCTCAGCTGTCATGTTTTGTTAATTAATATTTTATGACTTAAGCAGACCAGGAACTGAGTTGGAGTTTCATAGGAAATCCCATTGATGTGTCTAATAAAGGCTTTATTGTACATATCTACGGGAAATCCCTCCAAGAAGTTCCAGAGAAATGTCATTGCGTGGATAATAAACTAAAAAAATAACCCCAACTGACAGAAGAGGGTTCAAACCAGACAAAAATAGCACCTCGTATGAGTTCTGCATTTAAAAATTAATTAAAAATTCAAACTTCTATCTTAAATCTATTTAGAATATTTTGCTTTTTGAGCCATAGCTGTTCATACATAAGCAGAATGTGTACACACCAGTGTGTAGAATGAACAAAGAAGGGTATAATATCATTAGAAAAGTGTATTTTATTGATAGGGTTAGAGTGGTATGAGACTTGACATGAGGTTGAATCTCAAAAAAAGGTGATGGAAAAAAAAAAAAAATTACACAAAAATACATCTACATCAAGAAGGTCATCTTCATTGGAAAAGCAGTGATTTGAAAAACATTCAGAATGGAAAAAAAAAAAAAAAAATACGCCATTTCTACAACCATTTACATATACGGAGATAAACCTGAATATTATTTACATGGCAACAGATTACAGTATTTACAAAGCCAGGACTGGAAGCACACCGAGGCTCTCGTGAGCTTCTTATTTGGAGAAAAACTGCAGACTGTCGACGTGAACAGTCCCGAAAAGGCATGGGGTGTTTTTTTTTGGCAGAGAAACAAGAGATTTTAACAGTGCCTGGAAATTGTCCTCTAACAAAGATTGGCCCCCTACGGAACACAGAAGCTGACAAAAGAACTCAACTCAAGTCGCTTTTTGTTTTTGTCACATTTTTCTTTTTTTCCTACAAATTCAAAAATGTGTTTTTAGAGGGAGATTCTAAACAGCACAAAACAAGAAAGGGTTTTTGTTTTTGTTTGTTTCAGCGATGCCTGGAGTCAGTGCCGATACAGATATTCTCACATGACGGGTTACATCTCACCACAACAATGTCGGTTACAGTATATTCAAACAATCTAGAGCAAATCTCTGTACATTTATTAACAGACATTCATGATTCAGGCACACAGGAGGAGGGTCGGGGAGGGGAGTCTGTCCCTTTACAAGACATCTAATCGGAGATGAGAAGAAAGAAAAAAAAAAAGAAAAAGGGGGATTCTGGGTTAACGTCAGGGGCCGGAGCCAGGAGGATTCAGTACTAAACACCACCCAGCTAACGGTATGGAGGCCTGGCTGAGGCCCACCCAGACGCAAGGTTAGATTTTTTTTCAGTCAGTTCATGAACAATTAACATCAGCATTAACACCGGTTTTGATTCAACCCTGAGAAAACAGTGGACTGCATGTTCACTTACTGGCACACCTGCCCGCTGTGCCAACGGAGGCAATCTCTTTACCCTCTGAATGACCAAAAACTAAAAAAAAGGAACGACTTGGATTTTGAATTACCTGATTTAAGAAGCTAAGATTGGCTTTAATTCTAAGGAGAAATTTAAACAGTGATTAAAGAAATTACAAGGAAAGGCATCGTAGGTTCAGTCGAGAAGATTTCCACAAACGAGGTGCCGGTGCTGGAGCCAGTTTGGACGCTAAACCTTGAACCGTTTGGAGAGCTTTCAGAATCCACCGTCCTTCATGCCGACATCTTAAATCTGCTGATCTCCAACCGAGATGGGAAGAGGGAGGAACGGGGCTGCGATGTAGCCTCCAGATCATTCGAGACGATGTTCACGAAGCAGCACCGGAGAAGCAGCAGAAACAAGGGAGTGAATTTGGACTAAATCAGTGCCTGGACACAGACTGAGCACATCTTTGACCATCTAACTCTGCAAACGTGGACTATTTCCTGCGTGTGTAGCTCGACAAGTTGTGTATCTGGATTATAAAACCGTACGCCTTGTTTGTAAAAAGTTTTGCCCGTTTCCACTGGCGCCAGCACCGGCACCTTGTGAGTCGGAAAAGCCCCAGCAGGTCGTGTACTGCGAGGCAGAGCTCAGGACTGAAGGGAGAGTCTCAAGAGGAAGCGGCAGGGATCGGATGTCGTCCAAGACCCAGAACCAGCTCCTCGTCTTTCAACATCACCACTAACAAGAGGGCCAACTCTTCAAAGAGGAGCGTAAAAACTAATATAAAAATGTCTGAAGAAGATTGCTGACGTCTATCGGACTCTTCAGAGGCTGCTCTCGCCCACGTCCTCTTCGGGAGCGAGGGGGTGGTTCTGTCCCCGTTCGGGTCCTCTACTTTCACAGGTTGCCAGGGGTCATTGAAGCATGAGCTGCTTGAGGTTGTCGTGCAGGATGGTGTCCTTGACGTCCCGGAACACCAGCCTGATGTTCTCCGTGTTGATGGCCGTGGTGAAGTGGTGGTACAGCGGCTTCTGAGTGGCTTCGCGCCTCTTGGCCCGGAAGCACTCCACCAGGAACGCCTGGATGTCCGGCAGGCTGTGCTCCGGCCCGGTGTAGTCAGGAAAGTAGTCCTTAAGGGGAACGCTCTTCACCTTCTCCTCCAGCAGATCCGTCTTGTTGAGGAAGAGGATGATGGAGACGTTGACGAAGACGCGGTTGTTGACGATGGTCTCGAAGATGTTGAGGGATTCGCGGAGGCGGTTGGTCTGCCTGTCCTCCATCAGCACCTGTTAGAGATGACAGAGGGAGTGAGTGCTGTTACTGCTGTTATAAAGAAAGCTAAGAATGCCTCCTATAGATTAGGATCCTTTAGTGATCCGAAGAGGTGAAAGTCCATTTTTATTGTGCTTGTTGTTATAAACTGTTACGCTAGGAGGACATTTACTCCACTTTGTACAGCCAACGAGCTTTACAGGGCGGTGAGAGTACCACTGAACTGTTATGTAAGATCCCAGGCGTCCTCACTGGGAGGCGAACCGGCGACCTTCTAGCTGCGAGGCAACGGTGCTAACCACCGATCCACCTTGCAGCCCATTGGGGAACCAATAGTCCTTCAGTTGAAACTCTGCATAGTCCTGCACCCTAACTGCTTCCAGGTGAACAGCTCAGAATGCTGCCTCACAGTCCACCAGGTTCCTTCTGCTAACGCTAAAATGTCTCAGCCACTACCATAGCACAACGAATGTTCTGCTGTTGGTCACAAGAGTGAACACAAGATGCTTCATGCACTCCCAGCATCTGAGAAACTACAGATTAGAAATGTCCCCACAACAATAGGAAACCTCTGGTGTCAGCATGTTGTGTGGCTAATGTGGCTAACGTTAGCTTTGATCCTACGGCCACAGGTCAGAGCTCTGTGGAACCTGTGAAGCTGAGGGGACGTTCAGAGACGTAAAAACCGACTTGAAACCAGATACTATGCTTCAGTCCAACCTAAACTCAGTCTGTGTTTAAACCCGTTTACTTCTCTCCTGCTCTCTGTGCTCACACATACTGCATATGAACACAGCTGGATGCTCAATAAAGCCGTTCTCATTTGTTTTTTGAGTGCAGCTCAGCTGCATTTAAATCTACAGACACTAAAGCACAACAGAACTAAAACCAGTGGCCACACAGTCATGATGGAATGAACCAAAAAAATAAATCAAAGACACATTCTGGGGACATGTGAGACTCCCATTAATTTGCTGAAAAGGGGTCACAATATGAGACCTTCTACTTTGAATGCAACATCCTGTCAGATCTCGATGGTCCCTTTATAAAGCATGGCGCTACTACTCAGTAACTTTTTTTCTTGTCTGTGCTTCCTGTGAAGCAGATTCAGTTCAGTCTGTGTCTGAGCAGAGCAACCAGTGAGTCAGATCTCATTCACAAGAAAAACCGTGTAGTTCATGTGCTTATATATAGCTTACTGAGCGAGTGCTGTAGGTGCACACATGTTAAACAACAGCTGGAAGAGCCGAGTAAGTTACAGCAGCGAGGAGAAAGAAGACAGGATAGAAAGTATGAGCCGGCGCTGCTCAGCCGAGGCTGGGTAAGTCTCAGGAAACACGACAAATATGCCAAGCCCTTGGGGATGTCATTAGCCAACTATTACCTGAAGGCAGAGCGGGAGTGTCTCTCCCCACAGGGTGGAAACAGCCTCCGACCAAAGATTCAACTTTTAGCAACCAGTGCCAGGAGAGTTTAAAGCTGGACATGTGTAGCCTTCCTCTGCTGTGAGGTTTAAAGTGCTGCTTCTTAGTTAATTCAGCATCCGGTCACAGAAATGTCACCACAAAACTGGTCGATGTTGATCATTTTCAGTCGATTCAGTTATCAGGCTCCTTGATTAGGAATAAACAGTGCAACCCCGACCAAACAGCAGCTGGAAAATGTTCTGCCCTGTGCACATCTGAACTCTTTAATAATCACATTTGACCACTTTCAGCAAAAACCAAAACGTATCCATCATGTGTGTGTTTATTCTAAAAATCAGAAGTTCTTATAATTCTCACATATCAGTATCGACTCATTACCAGCTGGACGTTTCAGTTTCTCTAAAGCAGACAACCATCATTTTATGTAAAATAAAACCCAAAGATGTCACCCTGTACATATACTCCTCCTGTTCTCCTGAAACCTCGAAGCCCAAACTAAGCTGTATGTTCTAACATCCTCTGGGTGAATGTGATGAACAACAGACTGACTCACACTATTGACCAATGAGCTGTGGCTATTTTAATGTGTACAACTTCTATAAAAAGGTATCTATGACATGCTGGGGCGGCACTTTGGCCTTTTTTGGTATAGCAGTGAAGGAAAAGAGGAAACACGGGAATCAAAGACAGCTTCTAGAAAACTGGAGACGTTACACCGTGTGAGTCTTAATCAAGCTACCAGGACGCTCACTGAACATCCAACTCATACCGCACATGTACACTTTATGTCATCTAACAGCTTTAGCAGTTATTCATATTTACTAGAGAAGGTCTTGCATAACGTGAGGTAACTCCTAGTAGTAAGGCAGCAGCAGCACGTGTAGAAACAGTAATGATGACTTATCAAAATCCACCAAACCTTATCATCTAGAACAAACTGATAACAGCGCCACTTATCAGCGTATCTTAAGTGTGTGCCTGCGCGTGAGGAAGCCGAGCGTTTTCTACCTGGTCGTATTCAGAGGAGGAGACGAGGAAGAGGATAGAGGTGACGGAGTCGAAACACTCGAACCAGCGCCTCCGCTCCGACCGCTGCCCTCCCACGTCCACCATCTTGAAGGGGACGTTCTTGATCTCAAAGTCATACTCGTGGATGCCCTTGGTGGGTTTACGAGCCAGCAGGATGTCCTGTTGACTGGGAAGATAATCCTGCAGGGGGGAGGCGGAAAGACACAACATCGGCGTGAGTACGAGAAGGAATGCAATCTGCTGTTTCATCAGCCGCTCGATCTGAAACGCCTTCAAAGTAAGTCGAGATTAAGTCGGAGATCGAGTTTGTAGACAAATAATAAAAGATAAAACTTAAAACAGGAGAAAGTTTTCCAGGTTCTGACTTTATTTGTACTAGAAGGTCCATATTGATCACGTGTTATCTGGTTTTAATCCAACTTGAGTGATATTTAATCCAAAACATGTGCTGGATTGATGTTATAAGAAAAGCTGGATAAAGTTTAGGATGAGCTTCAGAGAAATCACAGCCGAGTACAACATGACAAAGACAGTTCTTTAAATATGTTCACATGTGCAGGACACATGTGGACACACGTTTATCTTTAAAACATACAGTAAATGTACTCGTGGAGATTAAAATAAGAAGCTGGTTTATATCCTCAGAGTCTCAATCAGACGCTGAAGTTTGGAGGGAAGCCTGTGTTAATGTAATTAGATGATCTTTGTAATGGTTGTAAAGGAACAAAGGTTCTCTAATGTATTAGAGCAGGTTTTATTATTGTAATGTTAATAACTGTTCAGTGTTATGCTCTAAGGTAGCATTTATAAGAAGTATATCACCTCTGAATAAAGCTGATTTTATCCTTGATGTCAGAAAGTTTAAGTGTATATTCATATAACAATGTTGACCTCGCCTGTGGAGGCTGGTGAATAAACAGATAATGAAAAACACGGCTGTGATTATATGAACTATGTCTTTATAAGAATTGTAGTTAAGCACAGGACATGAGCAACCACTTGAAATGTCCTCACAGCTCCTTAAAACTACACTATAGTCGGTAATAAACCATTTAATAAAAGTCTGTCCATACATTCAGTGGTCTCTTTGTTTTTATTAAATACAACTTCTTCTTCTTCTTCTAGGATGTTTGAATGTTTTTAACAGCATCAAAAAGTTTTAAACTAAATTATATTTAAGTACTGTGTGTTTGTGTTGAATTACATAATATTGAGACGTGCATCTAATATAATGTAGCTCAGTGGAGCAGCTCCTTCATGTGATAATTACATTTACAAACAAAGCTGAACGTTAGAAACCTTATAAAAGGCTCAATTGACCGTGCTGATATTATAACGAGGTCACTTGTTTGTAGAGAACCTTAGATATTTACATTTCAATTGAATCTTCTGGATTTGGTTTTAAAAAAAGAAGAAAAAAAGTCAGAAGCCAAATCTTGGTGTTGGGAAAAAAAATAAAACAGAAATCACAAACGTTTGGGGGGAAAAAAACAACAAACATTTTCTAAAGTTCAATAAATGTCATAAATTGGAAACTAATCATAAGATGTCAGGATTGTCCTCAAGAATGAAACAACATTTTATATTATATTTGGAAAATGAGGCGTTATTTGAAGGAAAATGTTGCTTTTTATAATCTGTTCAGATATATGTGATGGAATAAAACATTAATATTTGTTGGACGATGTCTTTATAAAAAAGATTTATTGGAAGAAGGTGGGTATTGGTCGTATTCGTAACATAATTTGCATGTAAACCAGATTTATGCTGGATTTTAACCTTTTTGCTTCATTTTTCATAATCTCACAGGCCAGAGGATAAAAGCATGATGGAAAACCAAGAGTTATTTATCATTAAACACATTTTTCCACCCTTTTATTTGAGTCTTTTGCAAATTAAGAGCAGCGGTACTTTACCCTGCTGCCACCGCTGGTTTATAACTAATAAGAAACTTCTTGACCAAAACGTCGGCATTATCGCCGGCGAACAAACGTCGCAGCTAGCTCGTCAGCTAGCCTCACATTGTCTAGACATGTTGTAATATTAACTATAACATGCACACATCTGATTATAACAATAAGTGCAGGCAGGAACCACTTACCGGCTCGCCAAGCTTATCCAGATTATCCAAGAAATACTTCACTGACTCACCCTGCGACAGGACACAAGAGGAATTTCTGTTAATTCTACACAATTAATTAGCTTCTGTCATTTCATCATAAACAGTTTGCATGAATCACACACTCGCTGGCTGCCACATTCAAGTGAAAACATTTGTTGTCGGTGTGAAAGTCACACAGCCGGAGAAGAAAATCTGCCTTCGGCTGCCACACAAAACACACGTTTGCAGGTAATCTGTTTGTTTTCTCTTTCAGAGCCGTGTGTCCGCCCCACAGCCGAGGCAGGATGCAAATGACTTGGTGCTGCTGGAGACACGTGTTTAGAAGTGTGTCTTTGATGTATACACAAGTGTAGCTCGGTTTGTGTGTGTGTGTGTGTGAGCGTTTTTTTCTCTCAACCATTCTGACACTGCTTTTGTGCAGTTAGTGCAAGTCTAGACACGGCTGCTGCCAAGACGGAGATGCATTCCTTCATCGGTGTGTGTGCGGGTTCTGCACTCGACATAAGCAAAAAGCCAAACAGACGTTCTTCCACGTGACCCACAGTGTCTATTGTAACACACCTTTACGGGGGATTTTTTTTAATTTGCATGTATTTTGCATTAATGACACGATAAGCCAACACCCGAGCAATTAAATTCAAATCTTCAGCGTGGTAGTGATTGGCTGTTGTAGCACCAGCCACTTCCCTCCGACTGCGAGCTCCCGTTCTCACCTTTTGATCTTTTTTAAAAAACCAACCTGACCTGAAAAACCTGTGAGCGTGTGTTTGTGTCGATGTGTGTGCACGGCTAAGATTACACAAGGGAGGAGCGGAGTGGTGCTTCACCAACGCCAGAGAAAAGAGGAGCTACCTTTCTCTCTGTGAAGCTAATTTCAAGTCTGGCCGCAGTTCGGGCTTCGCATGAGTAGAGAAGCTCAAATCTGAACTCTGAGGGGACTGGTGGTTTTGAAATAGTCAAAATTCTGTCAGATTTTTAAAAAGGAGAAGAGAAACAAGAAGAGCAATCACTCAGAGTTCTGTCTGCTCACTATGAGGCGTGATAGCTCCTGGAATCTGTGAGTGTGGGGCTGAAATCAAAACTGAAACTGAACAACATGTAACGCCGTGAGGATGACACTTACAGGAAGATCTGATCTTTAGTCGGCGTCGCAAACATACAAACAGGCCTCAAAACGGTTGATGTTAAAGGCGAACGCTTGGTGAACTCTGTACCGCAGAAAGCAAAAGTGAGGATGTGCGCATTCGGTGTGTACGTCGCGTGTGTTTTCACGATCATTAAGCCTGGAGGCACACGTCATTTGTGATGCAAATACTTAAAGGGCATGGTCAAAACACAATGGCTTCTATCTGCTGGCAAAGACACCAACAGGAACAGAGCAGCGCCCACAGAACCACTCCATAATGTGGATTTTGTTCACATATATTACCTTAACATTGGGGTTTTATACACCGCATAAACTGCAACTAATAATTATTTTCATTTTATTAAAAAGCCTGATAATTAGTTTTTTGCTTAATTGTTCAATCAGTTCATCTGTTAAGTCAAAAACCAGGAAAAAAAATGCAAAGTAATGTTTCAATCTGACCAAAAGCCCCCCAAAATATTAAGCTGACCAAGATTTAAAACAACGATCTCCACATTTGAGATGCTGGAACCGTGAAATGTTTTTCATTTGTCAAGTAAATTGACCAAAATAGTCACCAAATAGTTTTCTGTCAGTCACCCCTTCCATCTGTACACATGTAGTCCTGTGTCAGTGAGATTAAAAAGAAAACTTGTGAAAGAAAAAAAGGTTGCAACTTGTTGTCTGATCAATCAAATATAGATAGCAGGCGGCATCTTCAGATTTCAGTTTATTCTGAACAGGAAAAAATGAAGATATTTAATTTCTAATCATATGAATCCGCGAAAAGCAGCAAATTCACACGAGAGGCTGAAACAAACTGATCGTTTTGCTTAAGAAATGCCCCATAAGTGATCAACTACTGACCTTTTCTTTCTTGGGTTATGCTTTCAGCTAACCTCAGATGGTTTATTGTTCATTTAGTTCCACTGAAGGTTTGGAGTTTCTATGGGTCCATGTTTAATGCTGGATTGAATGTGTGTTAAGCAGGTTTGATTATTTGTTTTCTGCTTCCTGCTCACATAAATTCCCATTTTAACACCCCAAGTGGAAGAAGTATAGCAGAATATTAAATTATTAAATCCACTGGTTCCAGCTTTCTTCCCTTCTGTGACAATATTTCTCGGATTTTTGTCGGTTTAGTCAGAAACAATGTGAGAATGTCGAATTGCACTCCAGGAAAATCCTAACAGGCATTTTTAAAACACTATTTTCACATACTTTATACAACAAATACATGAAAAATAATAGCAGTGCTCCCACAAACACAGAACGTGTGTGTGTCCTTGTGCTTGTGTAACTTGAGGTGTGTGACACTCTTAGTGTTTGTGTGCAAATAATGGTGAGCGGGAGAGCCAGGGCTCTGTTTGTAAGCATAAAGCTGTTTAACTACAGATCAACATTCCTGCTCTGATCACACTTATTCCCCTTTCTGTCTGCAAAACCAGTTCACACCGACAAGCCGAGTGTGTGAGAGACCAAGAACTGTTCAACTTTATGCAAGTGACAGATTTTCTGCTTTTGTCTCATTACTGAACACCACTTAGAGCAGCGGGTCCCTGATTCATGAATCAGTGAAGTTTAACACACAAACTAATACTAAATAATCAAACACAGGGCAGGACAATTAGCGATAGGTGAAATCGCAGCAGGTTATAAAAGTGCTCTGGGGCAAACGTCAGCGTTAAAACCTGCACGCTGACAGCCAACATACAAGGAGAGGGGAGAGGTGTAAACAGGAAGCTGACTCAGTCACATGGCTGACCGCTCAGCACGGAGAGCGCCAGAGATACAAGAACCAGAGCTGAAGACACATGGAGAGAGAAGAGGGAGGATGAATTAAGAATTGGTTTCACTTTCTGTTTTCACTGTCTTTTTCAAATCGCTTTTCAACTCAGAGGCTTTTCTGCAGAAACCAAACTCGTATCTCTAATTGGAACCAGTGACAGAACGCTGTGCGCTGAAGCCACATGAAGCGACGCTCTCATCAGATTGAGCTGGTAGGCAAACTAGGCCACCAGATTTGTCGGTGATGTTATCTCGGTGCGTGTGGTGGACGTACCAGCTGAAACTCCCTGCGACGGTCGTAGGCGTTCTGTATGCCCGAGTCTGCCCACAGGGCTTTAATGGCGGGCAGGTACCGCAAGAAGACAGACGTCTCCAGCTGCCCGCTCGCCATCTTAGCCGACCGGGTGTCGAACGCCATCAAGCTGTCGCCATGCGGCTGGTTGTCTGAGTCACCCCAGGGGATGTGCAGCTTCTCCCGGGCGTCCACCAACACACGAACACCTGGGGAGGCAGGAAGGAGATTACCATCAGAGAGCAACACGTGTGGTATCTCAGAATCTAGCAGGGCAGACGTACATGAAACCTAAAGTGAATGGGGGGGAGGAGGGGAGACGGTGAACGGCTTGCCAACTAAAAATTAACACAACAACGGTGTCACTTTCAAATCTCCTTTGTCTGATCTGAGTGATGCAGCAGGAAGGAAACGATTACTTCAAGGCATCACAGCCACAGGATAAATATAAGCGTGTGCCACAATTACATTCACATTATGTCCACAACTTCCTATGATTTCCTCTATTTTGAGACTTTATCTCAATCATAGTTGAAACACA
>NW_007577783.1:97416-101534 GCF_000690725.1 Stegastes partitus
GCTCTGGTGGGCCACCGTCCATTAGCGACGTCCCTAGCTTAGTTGTTGAGCAACGAAACTTGCCCATGGCTGTTTCAAAGTGCTGTCTGGGGTGTAGCTCTGGTGAAAAACTAAATATCGTGAATCTGTTCAGGCCACACGTTGCCGAACTCCTGCCAGAGCAGATCTGAGCTGAAACGCGGTAGCTATGGGTGTGCCGACAGCAGATGCAGACTGTTTATGTCCTCTCACCCAGCCCAGCGCTGCTACACAGATGTGGAAACTTTCCCATCCATTTTAAGCGCCTCTCCGGGGCCTTTCTGCCGCCGCCACACGGCTCCAACCCCCCGCTAGAGTACCTGCCGCTGAGCCGCGAGGTTACCTTTGATAACGTTGCTGTAAATCGTGGCTCTGAAGTCCTCTCGGGCTTGCTGGTCGAAGTCCTGGCCGTGGATGATCCGCATTTGTTTGAGGAAAGTCGACTTGCCGCTCTCGCCAGCGCCGAGCAGCAGGATCTTTACCAGCCGCTTCACGTACGTTTTCTCCCGGGAGATGCCCCGGTCGATCTCCTTGGACTTTCGGAGCTGTTCCCCCTCGCCGCTGTTGAGCAGGCAAACGGGTAGACAAACTTTTAACACGGACCTGGTCGGCAGGAAATCCGCCATGTTCGAACAAACTTCATCGATGCTAATTTGATGCGCGTTCGCGGGGCGCGGGCACGGGACCAAGCCCCTTCCCTAAACTCAGGAAGTAGCGCCGCTGACTGTTTACCATCCATCTAAAGGCAATGAACGCCGACATATCCACGTACAGTTCACGCACACACGCTATAACATCGCACAGTGCCCCAAACAAACGCAGATGTGAGAGTTTCACACAGTAAAATTGTTTTAAAAGTTAAACGCGAGTCAGTTTCAGCGGTCCTAACTGTAGGCAGTGGAGCCTCAGCGACGGAAATACACGATTTACCACAAAACAGTTGAATTTAACCAACAAATATTGCTACAAATATAAACTTTAAATGGTTTAACTAAGAAAACAACGACATTATAAAAGTTAACTTTAAAATAAATCCCAGCACTAACTGAAATTCAGTGGTGGTGCCATGTCGCCCTCTGCTGCCTCACTTTGGTCACTGCGCCATGTTGGAAAAAGCTGCGCTCTGATTGGCTGAGTCCCCTCTCGCTTTGGCCGTGCTGCGTTCAAATGCTGTAGGAAATATGGCAATTTGTACTTGAACGCTCTTCAAAAGATCAATAAAATAGGAAATACAGACTAGAAAGCATCGGTTTTCTCGCCCAGACTGGTACAGATCTACCACTCTGTGTGTCTTTTGGGCATTTTGAGGCAAAGAGCAGGAAGCTGTTGTTTATATTTGACAAATAATTAGCTTATTTGTGATTCTTTTAGATTATTTTGATTTCTGTCAATAATTCATACCGTGCATTTGTAGTTGTTTGACTTTGTTGCATATACAAAACATCCATACATGTAATTTAAGGTCCTTTTTAATACAAGAACAACGACAATCTAACAGCACAATCACAATTTCCGAGCTTCCATGTAGGACCAAATGTGGTGCATTTGAAGGCAACACCACCATCGATCATTGCACTTCCCCTCAAGCATCCCCACACGACACAGGGCTCACAGGCGACAGCAGTATTGTATATGTGAGTGTGTCTGTGTGACAGACAACATGACCATCAGAAACGCTATCCGGGATCATGGACAGAGGTACCGGCCACGGATGGTTTGCCTCAAAAAGGTAGGCTCTCCTCTTGCATTAGAGATGATGTAAATCACAGCTCTGCTCAGGCTTAGAGAGTGTACCTGCAGACGCACCAATAGATAGGTCACTTTTTTTGTATGAATTCTCCAATGCAGGGCTTGTGCTGCTGCTGCTGGTGGTTTTATTGTCATTTGCTCTTGTAAACTGCGTTGGACTCTAGAAAAATCTTTTGTTTATTCAGGTCCTCAGAGAAATCCTGATGCTTTCAGTGTATGGGTTTATTAAAGATAAAGCAACAAATCCCACAGGTTTCATTTAAACTGCTTTGAAATCCAACACAAAACATGAACTGCCTGATTCATCCATTTGTATCTTAATCTTAATTTTAATTACTATTAGAAAAATGTGATTTAGATATGCATGTAACAGCATTACAAAACACTGTAAATCAGATGCCGCTCTGGTTTCTGTGCTATCTGCATGTCACATTAAATCATAGACTGTGTTTGTCTCAACCTTTTCTCAGAGATAAGGTCGTTCACTTTAATAAGCATTAAGCATGGATCAGTATCAGTTCTTCCATCAACACCGATCGGCTCCTGGAAAGAAGTTAATCCAGCCTCTGTGTGCTGAGAACAGCAGCCCGGTCCTTTGGCTCAGATTTTACATTCATTCACATCAAGAGCTGCGTATTTATCACAGTGAAGCAACTTTTGACATCAGGAAAAAAATGTGAAGGAGATAATTGAGATTAAATCTGTCTCATTAGTGAACTATTTTCTTAGTCTATTGATCTCAGATGCAGTGGCCACAGCGTGCAGCTCTCCAGGGGAATGTGCACAGAATTCATTTCCAGGAGAACAACGTGTTTGGGTCTATGAAAGCCCACTTTAGTCCGGCTCAGCCTGAGGCTTATAGCCTCTCCAGGATGACTTCAAAGCAGAAAGCCACTTCAAACAGGCTCGGCAGTCAGCCGCAAACACTCTCCGTCTCACACACTCGTACATGCACTTTCACACAAACTGCATTAATGTGCTACATGATTTCTTGCTCTCCAGTACGAGTTGTGGGATCTATGGGAGCTGTGGGATCAGATGATTTGATGACTGAAAAACTATTCAGAGGGGCAGTGACTCATCGCAAACCTCCCACACAAGCCAAACAAAAGCCGTTGGATCAGGGCATGAAACAAAACCGTCTTCTCGCCCTTCATTGCTTCCTAATGCAGGTGGTATAACTGCAATGTAACAGTCATGTCGGAAATCAGAATAACTGAATCATCCTGCATCTATCTGATAGGAAGTATTAATTAGAAGCTTTGATAGAGAGCACTAATATCCCAGGGGGGGCAATTCGCCTCTGAGTTTTCAAATCAACAAGAGGTGATTTGATGAAACTTTCATTAAATGGAAAAGAGGTGATGCTGTGCCAGTGGAGATGATGATAATGATGATGATTATCATTAAGTCCTAGATACTGTGGAGCAAAATTTCATTCACAAAAATCCAACATTTCCAATCAAATCCGGGTTTTTCCCTTCATGCACACCGGCCCTGTCAGAACAGTCTGTTGGCATGGTGACCTCTACCCCCCTCCTCCACCAATCAGCTGTTGAGAAAACCTCTTCTCACTCATCATAATGCTCCTCTGCAGGCGGAGAAGGTGCTGCTGGAGATGCAGGACCCCAGAACAGGAGTCAAGTCGCAGCCTCAGAGACTGGTTATCACCACAATACCGCACGCCATCACCGGTAAACACAACCACACACACACACACACACACACACACACACTCACACACGCGCTGATGAATGCACGTATACAGTTTGCACACTTATGGTGTTATTCAGCGGCTGGTTGAGTGATTGCATAGCCTCGCTGGAGGATACCACAGCTCCGGGCTCAAACTGGAGAGCTACAGATTTCATCTCCATGACAACCCCCACGGTCTCAGAGTCACGGAGAGGGAAAAAGTAGGAGGCGAAGGAGGAGGATGATGATTGAGCGGGCGAAAGGAAACGAGCAAGACAGAGACGGAGCCGAGAGCAAAACAGAGTGTAGGTGGCGGAGGAGAGAGGGAACCTCGACGTCTACGTCACTTCAGCGCTTTGAATCCAGGCAGCGATGTAAACATGCCAAGTGCTGCTGCTCGACGCCTTTCCTGTGCTTCAGATTCTTCCCTCGTTTCATTCCCTTTTAGCTCCTCTTCTATTGTTTTCTTTCCTCTCCTCATCTATCCTTTAATTTCTTCCTTGGAATTTTGTCCCCATCACCTCCTTTTCTTCTTTTTTCTTCTGTACTCTTTCCTTTCCTTTCCTTTCCTCCTCTGTCCTTTTCTTGCTTCTTCCTTTCCTTTCCTTTCCTCCTCTGTCCTTTTCTTGCTTCTTCCTTCCTTTCCTTTCCTTTCC
>NW_007577783.1:101996-121669 GCF_000690725.1 Stegastes partitus
GCTTCCTCTGTCTTTTCCTTTTTTCTTCTTTATTTCTTCCTTTTGTTTATTTCTGTTATCTCTTTCCTTGCTTCCTTTGTCCTTTCCTTTCCTTTGTCCTTTCCTTTCCTTTGTCCTTTCCTTCCCTTTCCCCCACAGACCCCCTGCCTTCATCCTCCTCCTCCCGCTCCTCTCCCCACATCAGCTGTTTGGCATTTACCGCCACACACCCGCCTACCTGTCGACACACAAACAGCCTTCAGTTAAAGTTGTTTGCTGCCTTTTTAACAGCTGCTGCATATCTCTGCGAGTTCTTTACTTCAGACCTTGGCTTCTTTCTCCTCAGGTGAAGACATAATTGCGTGGCTCGCCGACAGATTCCAAGTAGACCCACAAGGTGAGAGATGAGGCGGCTGTCCAAATGTACACAGAACATCAGCTGTAGGTGCCTTCTTTGTTAGAATAAAACCTGTTTTTTCAGATGTTATCACGTTAGATAATCAGTATAAAGTGGCCATGAAGCCTCCTTTTGCAGCGAGTACCAACAGAAATGCAGCGGCTGTTGAATTCCTGCTCGTCTCTCCGTCTGTTGTTCTTTAGAGGCGAGGAGTTTTGGCTCGATGCTGGTGGCGCTGGGATACATCTACCCGCTACAAGACCACAAACGCTTAGTGATCAAACCTGATGCGTCCCTGTATCGCTTCCAGGTAAACACAACACATTTCTTAACCTCAGGGTACGCTTTCCACCCAAAACACAGCCGAGGTGATGTCATTTGCAGGTCATAACAGTTTGGATGGAGCGCTCCCGTGTTTGTTGTGGCTGATTTAAAAGGTGCCCTGTGGTTACGCTGTTGTTTTGTTCTCATGAGCGGCTCCACGGTTTGTTTGTGAGGGATGCTTGTGCAGGAACACACACAGGCGATGTGATACACGATCAGTTGTTTGACTTGATGTGGCAAAAAGAAAAACATGTTCCAACAAAGGCAGTGAAGGAAAAACCTGCAAGTAAACAAGCTGAAAATATTCAGTGGAAGCAAACGCATTCAACACATGTCAGTAAATCTCAAGGGTTCACACACTGCGTTCTGGCTTGTAGTCTAGCTTTTGTTTGTTTGCAAAACGAACACCACATGTCACCTTTAAATTAAGCCGTGGACGTCCTGTAACACACTGCAACTGAAGCAGTCTTCCTCAAAAATCTAAATGAGTTTTCTATTTTTTAGAATTGATTATATTAAAGACAATTCTGATTTTATTTCAGCACATTTAAATCTCAATCCATTCTTATTATGGGCCAAAGTTTCTCTGCTTTTTCTTCAATCAAAGCTAAAAGATCGGTGGTTTTTAAAAAATGCATGCAAGTCAAGATGGCTGTTTTTTTTTAGGTATGCTCTATAGATTTAATTATATTAGCTTTTTATGATTTTTAGAAAGCCGGCTCAATGCTGCCTCTCTTTGCATAAGCACACACTAACTTCTAAAAAGATAATTAAGCCTGCAACAGATAGTTATCTTTACTATCTTCTAATCTGTGAAGAATTTCTGATTCCTGTTTTTGTTATGTGACATTTCTCAGTACCTAAAGTATCCGTCTTCTTCTTATTCTGGTGGCAGGAAACCGAGAAAACCAGCAAATTATCACATAAGAAAGGGAATGTTTGGCCGGTCGACTGGATAAAAACTACAATATTTTTTTTTTTACAACTGATCTAACGTGCAAATAAATTCAGAGTTTACTATTAAAAACTACATAAAAGGCAGAAGCAAGAGGAAAACAATCTGCTTACTGTTTTATTTTCTCGTGGAAAACCACAAATTGGTCTTGGTTTTGGTTTCCTGAGCCACAGTAAAAGAAACTCATTCAGGCGTCATGAGGTCTGCAGCAAACAAATCCAACCCACAACAACGCTTGTGATGCCATTTGTTGTTCTCAGACGCCGTATTTCTGGCCCACACAGCAGTGGCCTGTGGAGGACACAGATTACGGTGAGTGTGACTGCAGCCTGCCACATGCTTTTTGTTTTTAATCCCGTTCCCTACAATCAGTTAACACTCCTGTCTGTTTCGCCGCTGAAGCGATCTACTTGGCGAAAAGAAACATACGCAAGAAAGGAATCCTGGAGCTGCACGAGCAGGTGAGAATGAGACCGAGAGGCCCAGGAGTAATGCATTTTCCTCTGCTGGCATTTACCGAGGTGTTATTTTCTGTCCTCAGGAGCAGTACAACCGTCTTCACAAGTGGATGAATCATAAATGGGATTTCATCGTGATGCAAGCTAAAGAACAGTACAGGTAGGTGTGCGAGAAGCTCAGGGGGGCGTCGCTCAGCTTCAAGGTCGAGCAGGCGTTACGATTTGTTGTGCGATTTCAGAGCCGCCAAGGAGAGGAAGAAGCCGGACCGCGTTGTGTTCGAGTGCCAGGAGAGAGCCTACTGGGTGGTTCACAGACCTCCGGTGAGAACGCACTCACACCAAAGCTGCTTCCTTGACTAACCCCAATGCAGTAACCCAGCCAAACATACAGAAATACAGCTTCAATAACTTCCCAAATCCAAGCTTCTGTTCCTGTCTGAGGTTCTGGAGAAGGTGGTTTATGTACAACTTCTGTCTTATCTGCACAAAAACACTGAGTATGTGAAAAAAAAATCTGTTTAATATGTACGAGGTGTGTCAGAAAAGTTCCAGGACTGGTGTCACAAAAGATAGATTTCAAATCCAGACTACCAGTTTTCCCCTTCGTAGTAATCCCCCTGGAGTCTAACACACCTCCCCAGCCTTCTCTCAGCGCCACCATGCACTCCTGGAAGGATTCCTCCAGGATCCTCTGCAGCTCCGTTGTCCAGCCATCTTGATGTTGTCTTCTAAACGGGTCCCCTTGATGACCCCCTTGAGCTTGGGGAAGAGGAAACAATCCCATGGAGCCAGGTGGGGTGAGTAGGGAGGTTGCTCCAGCACGGAGATGTTCTTCTCAACCAGGAACTGTGGGATGCTCAGGGCGTTGTCATGGTGAAGCAGCCACCACTGGTCCTGACACAACTCTGCCTCTTCTGGACGAAGCAAACGCTGCAGGATCTCTTTGTAGACGTGCTGGTTGATCATCTGAAGGGGAAAACTCGTAGTTTGTAGTTTGGGTTTGAAATATATCTTTTGTGACACCAGTCCTGGAACTTTTCTGACGCACCTCGTATCGGTTGAATAAGTTCAACCCAGTCCAGCTAAAAAAGTTTCTGATTTTTTGTGACATGACTGTTGGTCGCTGTGGTGTCATCAGTGACTTCTTAGTTGCACCAAGAAATGCAGAATTTTTTGTCTTTTAACGAATCTTGTTTTTACAAATGATTCATTTTTGTAATTTTTGAAAATCAGACACTTAGAACAAAGTGATTTTTGTAAAATATAACGATTTTAAGCTTATTTGTGTTATTGAGAAGCTGAAAAGGAGACAATTCTGTGTCTACATTTGCTCTCTCTTTTACAAATGGATTTCTTTTTGCACTTTTTGTCGCTGCCTGCACTTTGGGTCACCTCAGGTTACTTCAAACGTGTAAATAAACTTGATTTATTAGCTTTAATTTCTCCTAACTTCAACCTAACCTTAAACTGAGTCTTAATTTTAAAATGTAATGATTGAGGATCGATTGAGGAGCATCTCTTTGCCCCTAGAAGGGAGTCGGCGTCGCACAATGTGACTCTGCAAACAGACTCACGTCCCCACAACACGAGCAACTCGAGCGCTCTCACACTCAGATAGTCATCAGCCGCTGCGCTGTGAACACAGGATGCGGCTTCATGTAGATGTAAGTGGACTGCCAGCAGACACAGAAGTCTGAAAATAAATTGCGTGCCACCTCAATACTTCCCAGGGTATCTCATTATCTCTACCCATGATGCCTCATTACCATTGCATGTCCAGTCGGAGGAAAAGGGCACCGGTGATTAATATTTCACGCTGCATAGGAGAACGCGGTGCAGCGGTTTGCACGTCCACGCTCATCCACGGCGTCGTGTTGTGAAGCCGGATTACAGAGCGACCGACAGGGACGACAGATTAATGACAGACCCCTGAGTTTATGTGTTAACTGGTTTATAGTAATTTGATTAGGCACTAATTGGTATATTATCCACACTTTAATGCTTTATTGCATATTCTTGAGGTCCAGACAGTCAGGATTTGAACGATTCAGGGAAAATATCTAATCATGAGTGTTTTTCAGACAGATGTTGCGACTTGGTTTTTGATTTGTTTAGTTTAAAGTCAAGCTTAGGTTCAATATCCACCATTTAATATATTGAAAGATAGCATCAAAAGCGTAAATTTATCAAATCAGCTGCTACATATTTCCTAAATTGCAGCCTTTGTGATTTTGCAGATTGCATCAAATCGATTTCACCTTAATGCATATTCCCAGAAACTGATTGATGCCCAGAAAACCTGACTGCAGATCTCTTCTTGTGTTGCCTGTTGGTTAGTTTCCTATGGTTGTAGGCGTGTGTGTGTGTTGCTGCTTAATGAGACTTTTGTTTGACAGCTGCTGGCAAAAAGTTCCCTTCAGTGGGAAACAACTCCAGTATAATAGTCAATACTGGAGCATAATGCCACAGCAGAGTCATGACCGGACAATAGTTCAGCAACTTCTGTCTGAAGTTTGCTGCATCTGCCGTCATGAGCTCCCAGAAGAATTAAAGCAAAGCTGAGTGTGTTTAATTAAACAGGAGCGCTTCTCAACGCTAATGAATTTAAGTTTCAAAGGGTAGATTTTGCCGTTTTGTGCCGAAATATCGAGTAAATACTAGAAGAAGCATCAGTGTGTGTCCTGGTTAAAGAAGCAGCTTACAGACGGCTAATTAGTGACCGTTACGGATGCCGTAGGTGCATTTTTGAGTCCCGCTCATCCACACTGTAGGAAGTTGTAACATTGGATTATTTCAGCCACTGATTCAGGATCGATTCCTTAGATTTATCATGTACGCAACCCCAGAAATCGGAATAATTGTTTATGAGACACATGGGCCTTATTTTGCTCATAATGTATCTTCTAACATATAAAAAGCATCACATGGATGTATGGTAACAAGGTGATGATGAAAAAGAAGATGATTTTCACACGTCACATTGTTAGTTTTCCATTTTTGTCCTCAAAAATTGTTCACATTTATCTCAAGTAGGAACATTTCCATTAATTTTCCCTCCAGAATGACAAATGTTGTTTCATTAAGAGGGTTTCTGAACCTGCAGCAGCGATGAGCGACAAAAAGACCCTGAAACTCTTTTGTCAGACTGTTTTTGCACTATCGTGGTTGTTTCTGAATGCGATGATTTTATCTTCACCTATTGGAAGCTTGAATATTAATCTTTACGCAGCATCTGAAGTAAAATCTTGATCTAAATCACACTTTTTTGCCCGTTTAAGACTCACTAACCACATTTAAAGCCAGCTTTGTGTTTCAGTTACAGATTTATTCATGTGAGTGTGGTTTCAAGTGAACACATATTTAAAGCCTCTGATGGAAACAATAATGATGCATGACGTCCACGAGTGCGTTTTGCTCATTGCTGGCCGCTCTCATGGCCCAGAGAAGTGCTGCACATCATCAGCCGATGATTAGCATTATAAAACAGCCCTCTGCTTTAATTAATTAGCCCTTTGGTAAACACGCGTTGTGTAATGTGTGGTTTTTGTCGGTGGGTTTGCAGCCGGGGACGGTGAGCGGCATGGACTACGGGCTGGAGCGACGGATAGATCCCAACGCAGACGAGGTAACAGGTGAGGCCCTGCGTGACCCGTATGAACATAATTCCTCTCAATCAGCTTATATTCAATAAGAGGCTTTAATGCATGGATGCAGATACCTGCTTTCTCTCTCTCTGTTTCACGTCTGCGGTTTCTTCTGTTAACATTAATCTCTCCTTCTTCTCTTCTCTCCTGCAGGCATTCCCCATGACTCTGCTTTTGTATCCAGACTTTTAAATTGGTTATAAACCCCAACACACACACACACACACACACAAATACACACACCTTCATGTTTGTACCTGACACGTTTCTTATCAGACCTCCATAGTGTCTGCTGCCTCGTTAGTTCTGCTGCAAGAACAAGTAATGATTTGCCAAAGAAGAGGAGTGCAGGAAATATAAAAGACAATAACTTTAGTTTTTTCTGCATCATTTTTTAAAAATGTTGTTCCATCATAAGTGCAGAAAAGTTAAAGGAAATCTGTGTTGAACTGGTACTTTTTTTTAACCCTCTGAACTCCAAGCAGGTTCTGAGATGTTTTGTCACATTTTTGCTCACTGTTGGCTTATTTATCACATAAATATTAAAGTCCTGCATCTCCATGGAAACAGCACAAGCGGGGATAGAAGTAGAGAGAACTCATAATGAAACCTTAAATCCTTAAAAAAAAAAAATTAAAAAAAAAATCCTGATTTATTTATTTTATAAAAATTGGGGAAAGAACTGAAATCAACTTGCACAACATTTTCTTGCTGCCTCCAGATGTTATTGATACTGTGGACATGACTCTACACTCTATAGATATTTAACTACTTATGTATTTAGGTAGTTTCCACACTTGCCTATTTTCTGTTTTGTGTAAACATGGCCAGCAGTTCAACCTGTTGGTCCCAGTGGTGTCACGAATGGCTTCTCAGTTGCATCATAGATTGCAGAAATAAATAATATTTTTTACTAAATCTGGATTTTGCAAGGAGCTGCAAGGTGACTCGGTGGTTAGCACCGCCGGTTTGAATCCCAGTGAGGACACCCGGGATCTTTCTGTGTGGAGTCTCCATGTTCTCCCCGTGCAGCGTGGGTTCTCTCCGGGTTCTCCGGCTTCCTCCCACAGTCCAGAAACATGTTGAGGTTAATTGGTGATTGTAAATTGTCCGTAGGTGTGAATGTGAGTGTGCTTGGTTGTCTGTCTCTAAGTGTAGCCCTGTGATAGACTGGTTACCTGTCCAGGTGAACCTGCCTTCACCCTGAGTCAGCTGGGATAGACTCCAGCCCCCCATGACCCTAGTGGGGGAGGTGCATAGATGATGGATGGATGGATATTTGCAAACAGTTTATTTTTGGCATTTTAAAAAAAAAATGAGACATGCAGAATAAGGTTTGATTTTTTTGTGGAACAGTCACAATTTTAAGCTTAGATTTGATCCACGAGTAGCTTCAGGACCACTGGAAAGTTGAAAAGGAGATGATTCATTCGGTTTCTTTATGGCTTCTGATTGTGAAAAAGATAACACGTCCTTCAAATCTGCTCGTCGGTTTTCAGTTCAGAGAGTTCAGACTCTGTTTTGAAAAAATAATCCCCAAAAGATAAAAGCTCATACGTGCACACACACACTCACGTTTACATGTATTTTTATATATAATGATGTGATGTGGTGTGTAATCTGTATTAATGTATACATATATATGTTTTCACAGACAAAAACGCCCGACTTCTACGAGAGAATCGTAAGTGAGCTTTTTCTTTTTCTGCAGTTCGCTCCTCCTTTGACTTCTATTATGTGGTTTCATTCATCGACTGACAGCTGCACATTGTTCTGGCTGTCGCGTCTCCTCTGCTTCCCTGCAGATGATCTTCACGCAGCAGTCCATCATGAGGCCCAGAGTGAAGTCGTCCGTGTCCATCGGAGCGTAAGACGTCGCCTCGTATCTGTGACAAACCTCAGACTGGCTGCATCATGAAGCGAATGTCTGAAAGTAGCATAAACACACACGTCGGTTTCGGTTTATCTCCACCGTATGATGTGCAAACGTAGGACTGGTAGAAGTCCTGCACAAGAGATTTGATTAAAAATTATATTCAATCAGGAATGTAGTTAGAGTAAGAAAGCAAATGTGGCGTCACTAAAGCTCTACAATGGTCAGTAAGTGTTGTTTTCGAAAACATAGAACCGAATAATGTTAGTTTGTGGAATGATCTGGATTCACTACAAATGCATTGAACATGTCGACTCAGGGATGAGCAGTATTTCTTGATTTATATGTGAATTTCCATAATTTTACTAAAATCGTACATCTGCCACATTCAAATCTTCCTGTTGCACCCCGACTCATAAAAGCAGGTGGTTCAGTGAAGCCATTTATTGCTTTATGACATAATTAACAAAGAAGAAAGGTGATAACACTGCAAAGAAAACAACAGGGCTGTGGGGTGCTGCTCAATCAAAGAACCAAGTCAAAGCAAACAAACTGCAGAAACTAGCAAAGTCAAGATAACAGCTAAACTTTTCAGACAAACTAAAAGACGAGGTAGCAACACCCCGGGTAAGAAAAGAAAATAACAAACGGATGCAAATGAAAAGAATAAGCGAAACAAATAAGTGCCCCAAAACCCATACAAGCTACTGGTGACCATTTCTCAGCAGCTATAAGTAACTCAGACCTTAAAGCCAACCAGACTGTGTGCTGAGCTGCAGGTTTAAAGCCCAGGTGTGCTGATTGCTGCAGTTTGATTGGAGGAGGGAACTGGGTGGTGGCCCAATCAGGCGGGGAGAAGGACGAGGGCTGGAAAGCAGGTCTAATCAGCCCAGATGACGGCCAGGTGGGGTCTGGAGCTGCTCCCCAGCCAGCTGTAAAAAGCCATCTTCCCACATGGAGGCTATAAAAGTCCACCACAGGGGACAGCTTTAATCAGGAATGTGGCCCGGGTTTCCACAGATTCACTAAACTCTTTTACATTTTCTTAGAATCATACCAAAATATAATGAGTATGAGTATCTCCACCGGCTGATGGAGGATTGCTAGAAGTCACAGGAGACATTTTTAACTCAGGGATGTCCAATAGACACACAAAAGTCCACAAATTTACTGCACTCATTTACATTTTCTGCCAATTTTACTTACAAATAAAAACCAGAGACGATCATCCAGTGTTTAGTCTCATCACTGGTGCATCATTGGTTCATTCATGGGAGATGACATGATGCCAGTTAGCTCACACACTGGAGGGAACTTTTATAAACCACCTGTGGCTGCTTTTAATGAAGAGACTCCAGATATCACAGACGGTGAATTCTTTCTTCCTCTTCCTTGCAGACTGGTGAAATACTGCACCACCTACAACAGCCACGACCCTTTCCTCTCCAAGTGTCTTCCCAGCAACCCCTGGCTCACCGACGACGTCACGTTGTGGTCCCTGAACAGGCTCTAGTGAGTCAGCGGAGCGTTGTGCACGTCGTGAGCGGACGGCGCTTCAAATATCTCGCTGATTTTGACGATTTTCTTCCTGGTTTTAATAGTGTGGACGTCCCGACTAAGATGCGAGTGGAGAGGTGGACGTTCAGCTTCGGAGAGCTGCTCTCAGACCCCATAGGACGAGATGGTTTTAGGCTCTTCCTGAAGAAAGAATTCAGCAGTAAGATTTAGTTAGATTTAGCACCACTAATGCGTTATTGTTGCAAACGTGCTGCCCTGTAAGTTAATTTTTTAGCCACCAGAAGAGCCTGAGAACGGTGCAGTGACTGTGTTTTCTTCTGCATTGTTTCCTCTTTGATTCTGACCCCACTTAGGTGAGAACTTGGCATTCTGGGAAAGTTGTGAGGACCTGAAGTGGGGCGCTGCTGCCACGATGAAAGAGAAAGCTCAGCAGATCTACAAGTAATGCGTTCATTTCTTCTCTTTACACTAAATATTTGTTTTTTCTGATGAATATTGACAGCAGTGGAGGGTGAACATAGAGTAATAGAGAAACAGAAAAGCAATCAGCAAACTGGTTTAAATATAATTATAATAAAAAAACAAACAAACATCCAATGCTGCAATTTCTCAGCTTTGAGGATTTACTGCTTTATATCACTTTGACTGTAAATTACATGTTGGTCAGACAAAACCAGACATTTTTCCCAAATTTTTTCAACCCTCAGACGTCACTTTAAAAAATCATACAAAAGGTTCTTAAGGGCAAAAACGCCTGCATCAAAAATAGTGCCATGAAAGTGTTAGATCTTAATGTTATTTTCCACTATTTTTTTGAACCAACATCAGCCTTGATCATAAATTCCAAATATTATATTTATATAAAATAATATCATCCAGGATTTTAACCTCTTAAATGAAGTTTGTTTACATTATGTTGTTTGTAAGTGAATGAAGCATAAATAATGAATTATTCTCCTTAGAATAAATGCTAATAGGATTGTCTTTTTTAATAAACACAGTCTGGAATATTTCATTAATTACCAACAACACTGATTGTGATGCACAATTATTTTAGTATCAGATTTTAAAAACATATCATGCTTCAGACCTTAAAGACAAAAGTATCTGCATCATGAACACGACTGTTGGCTGCCCTGGACAGTTTTCAGCCGTGTCGATGTTTTGCTCTAAACTAAGGACAGACTAAACATTTTCTGAGTGACTTCAGTTCAATGTTTAAGCGTCTCCTCTTTGTTAATCCCATTATTTTAACCCCAGGACCTTCCTGGCTCGCGGTGCTCCGCGGTGGATCAACATCGATGGAAAGACGATGGAGATCACAGTGAGCGGCCTGAGACACCCGCACAGATACGTGCTGGACGCAGCCCAGACTCACATCTACATGCTCATGAAGAAGGTCAGTGAACGCACCAGGAGGGGGCTTCAATCACTGGAGAACTCTGTTGTTAAATGTCTCGCTCTGATTGGAATAACTTCTCTGTTAATTTATCTGAGAAAAGAGACACAAAACTAACTGAAGTGAGAAATGGATTCATAATGAGGTTTTACATGTTTTGCAGGACAAGTACGGCCGCTACATCAAGTCTCCAGTGTTCAAGGACACGATGAAGAAGGCCATCGCTCCAGAGGAGCACAAGTTCACGTAAGAGGCGGCTTTTGCATTTAATTAATGGCACTTTTTTGGCAGTTGAACTCTTTTCAACTGGTAAAACTGGGAAAAACTTGACAATGTCAGTCTAAATTGGATGAGCTTATCTGGTAAAGCACACTATGATAAATGAGGAAAAGAAAGTGTTTTAGTCAAAGCAAAGATTGACGAAGTTTCTCATCTCTCAGACCGAAACAACCACATCCATCACAATACTGGTTTTAAATTCCACCTTGTCTTTCCCTCCTGGTTCTTTCCTCCCTTTTCCATTTCCCCTGCGACTCTCTCTTAATTCTTCTCCGTCCTTCCTCTTTGTGTTCTGTCGTCTCAGTGACGCCCAGTTGGAGCAGAACGCGAGGAACCGACGGCCCAGTCTCAGCCCCATCATCCTCCGGCAGCAGGAGGAGGAGCAGAGAGCCAAGATGGCCGCCAGCGCCCCCGTCGACATCACGCAGGTCATGAGCAAACTGAGCCAGCAGGGCAAGGAGGGCAAGGAGGTGCCTCCCCGTCGGCCCTCCAAATAACAACCTGATGTTCAGTCATGTACCAGCCAGGATTAGGATTAGCTCACTTTTGTTGTTAAACATTTTGGTGTAGTTTATTTCCTAATATTTATTCTTTAGTGTAAATTTAAAGCTGCTACAATCAATATTTTCCAAAAACTCTGAACTAGTGGTTGTTTCTGCCTCTAAATGCAGACTAAAACCTAATCCTTTATTAGTGCTGCAGAAAGTGCAAGAAATGTACCTTAAAAATGGAAAGTGTTTAGGAACGGGCACGTGCAATAGTGAACATACACGTGGAATTTAGCTGTAGCGTTAGAAGTGTTAAAAATGTAAAGAAAAACTCATATATTAGACAGTAAGTTGCAAAAATATCGCAAATTTCCCACTTGTGGCGTCTAGTTATGCAACACAGTTTTGGTTTTGAGATCACAGACACTTTATGGTTATTTTGCTAGAAACTAAACTGAATATCTGGCGTCTCAGTGATGCTTATCTCTGTCTGTGATTTGGGCGAGCTGAGCCTTTAATCACACGTCCACACACGAGTCTGATCCATGCAGTTTGTCCTCATCTGGTTCATTTCTGTCCATACGAGCTGTAACCGTCTGTCATTTGTTTCTCATATCACATGTGTTGTTGTGTCCGTCTCGGCTCATTCAGTGTTCTGTAGTTCTCTGTTTTCTTTGTCATCACTCATGAGCGAATAAAACGAAACCACCTCATGTTGTTGTGTTTGTCTTATGTTGTCATTTATTCACCGATCATCACTATACACAATGCTCTTTTTCTTTCTTTCTTTCTTTTTTTCTTTCTTTCTTTCTTTCAAAACATCCGCCATTCTTACGAACTCCCTACTAACGGATGGGAAATAAATCACACTTTTGTTACTTGATTAATTTTTAAAGCTACCTTTCAACCAAAAATGCAAAATATCGGACGCTTTCAGTTTCCTAAATGTGAGCATTTGCTGCTCTTGTGAACACGTGATCTTACACCTTGTGAATTAAATGATTAATCGTTCATTTAAAAAGACGATAGTTGAAATCTAGAACATATCTTGCCATTAGAGCATCTATTGGTCTTTAAAATGCATTATAACACCTGGTCATGTATTTTCCTGTGGTTTGTTCGTATTGGTTTGTGTGACTATAAATGTTTAGTTTAACTTTAAGTGGATATTTGTTTTATGTAGAGTAAAGAAACGCATCATATGCATCAACTTTAGTGTCACATCACCACATATGAGTTCACTTTATTGAACTTTAGATGCCCCGTTAAAGGAGGAAACAGGGAAAAGCTTCATAGTTTTGGCAAATTCTCATTCATGAGGCCTTCAGGTCGCCTCTTTGCTGTCCAGCTTCTTTAACACGGTGTTGTTTCCTCTGAGCTGCTACTCGGTTGCCCTACAGAACATTTTAATATCACAAGTAAACACGGCTTTTATTTACCTTTGAGCAGACGATGAGCTTTTGTGGCAGCTTTATGATGACCCACAATATTCATTTTCCGTGGTTGCACAAATCCACATCCATATTTCTGTCACATGCTGCTATAATGAGGTTTATTTAATCTCTCGTTAAGTCCATTAACAGAATAGTTTTGTGTGCAGGGAACCTATTGCTGGAGTGACTCTGTCCATGGATGCCCTCTGACTGTGTTTCATGCCCTCTGACCTCACAGCTGTGCCGCTTCACCACTCCAGTCCCTCACCTGGCCGTCTACTCTGGCATCACCGACTCCCCCTCCGCCACAGCCTCGCCCTCTCTCCCCTTCCTGGCCCACACCCCGGCCTGCCCGTCCCCCATCAGCGTGGCCTTAGACAGCAACTCGGCCTCCGAGCGGCGAGGGGAAGCCAGCGAGGGGGGAGCCGAGGGGAACCACGAGGCCCGAGGCCCCGCCAGAGGGAGCGTGTCCAAGTCTCGCGTGGCTCTTTCCCTGCGTCGCCTGCTGAAGCGCGGCTGCACCCCGTCCACCATGTTCGCCAGCCTGTCGCCCAAATGTCACTCAGCTGCCGGGACAAGTAGCCGAATTCAGCCAATCAGCCCGGACGAACCCAGTCAGGCTCCGCCCAGAAGGATTGGCAAGTAAGTGGGAGACAAAGGTCCGGTCTCAGCCTCCACCATGAGGCCTGAACCCTCACTGATTTCACTGACATCACAGCTGTAGTGAGTGAATTTGTGGAGGGAGCCATCAAAAACAAATGAGTTCCGACTCATGTTCCATTCACGGTTTAATCAGCTGTTCGGTTGTTCACTCCCCGTATTGCAGAGTTTATGCATTTTGGCAAGCTACCAAAAGTCAGGCAACCCAAACACATCTGTAAACCCCATCCAGATGTTTGACTGAAAACACCAAGAACTCTACAAAAGTACAATAAACAGCGACAACAGTGATGCTGCCACTGGCTTCTTGTGGCTTTCTTCCCTACACCGTCCATGCTTGGTTTGGCCAGTAGGCAGCACCACATTTATAATTCATCAATTTTTCTATGAACTGGCTCCTCAGAAGAGTCACAGAAAAGGCATCAGCATATCCTCATGCACCTTTTGGCCACTTGATGAACAGCGTGTTCGGTGGACACCAGACACTGCAGCTCATCACAAACACAACAAGCCTATAGTAAAGCATGGAGGTGGCAGCATCATGATGCTTCTCAGCAGCAGCAGCCCTAGAAGGCTTGTAATCCAGAGGGTGAAACGAATGCAGCAAAGTGTGGACAAACTCTGGAGGGCAACTTGATGCTGTCTGTAAGATAAGAATCTTCACGTCATGATGCTGCCACCACCGTGCTTCACAGTGGGGATGGCGTGTTTGTAGATGAGCATAAATGAAGTCCACCAAAATACCAAGCTGATGTCAGTGGCTCGAGCAATTTTAGCCTAAAACTGAAGCAGCTTTAAAAGGGGCCACACTTCCTATAAAATTGATGTATTTTTATATTCAAATACGAAAGATCAGAGTAGAAAGCTAACAAATAACAAATATCGTCACTATCTCATGTCTTGAAGCCTGCTGAGTGTCTTATCAGGTCCTTTCTGCTGCGCTTGTCAGTTTTTTCCAGATTAAAGTGGATATCCCCCCAGAGTGCCGCATCTATCCCATAGAGTCCGAGGACGAGGACGAGGAGAGCAGGGCTGCCTCTCGGGGAGGAGTAGGAGCCAAAGAGATCATCTGTCCCTGGGAGAGCCTCACGCCACACAACGGGACGGGCTAACAGTCTGGATCCACAGTCCAAGTATGAAACAATGGGACCAGGCCACAATATAGAACACAAACAACTTAAGGACACACACAAAGCACTCAATCTGGGATTTATCAACTCGTTGTGTCCTTAAGGGAAAGGTTTTGAGTATCAGACACCTGACTGACTGTTGGCTTAAAAGGTCCAAGTGTCACATCTGTTGCAGCATAATCCTCCTCTGCTCTGCACGCTCAAGATTTCCAAAACAGTTTATCCAAAATATGGCTCAATACGCAGTGTTTATCCACAGCTGTTTACAGCTGTTACGCGCTCCTACACAGGGCAGCAACCCAGGATTGTAGAAACACTGGGGTCATGAGTCCTAATTCTTCCAGTGCAGCTCCTCCTCTCAAAGGAATGCAAGCATTTTATTTATTAATTTAACTGTTCAATGGGGTTTTCTTTCAATTCTGCATGCCGATGATGGCCTAGAGTGTGTTTAAAAGCCCACCATGAGTAATTTGAATGTAATTTTAGAATGTAAACTCCTACTCAAGTCATTAAAACCCCCAGATTCCCAGAAACACACTAAACACACAAGTCCGGACCTTTTCACGCCAACACACCGAGAATGTTTGACGCTCAAAACGTAGGTTATTGGTGGAATGTTCCTCCAACTGCAGCCTTATGATCACAAATCCTTACCGACGCGAGCACCAGCTGAGCCCAGCGGTTGGGCCGGAGAGGTTGGGTTTTGACAGGGGCCACTCCACAAGAGGACGGCGGGGTGCACGAAAGTTCAAGTGCTTTGAGTGACTTGAGCTGTAGCTTCTCACATTCAAACCTCACCGTGAATCCGCTAGTGAGCTGCAGCGGCGACGGACGGCGGCCTTATTCACCGCCACACACCTGACACATTCTGCTGTTACTGATTTGGTTTCTTCAAGGCAGGCATGGACGCTGACTTTTACCTGGACAGAAATGCACCAACTATTTTTGCCAAGGTGCACAATCAAAAGCAGTTAAAACGCCAACATGTTTACATCCCAGAGAGCGACGAGCCAAAGCTGGTCTGCTCGTGTACATGAGGACAGATATTGTATTTACATATTTATTGAAGTAGAGAAGTGTTCTTGTGCTGCCAAATAGACTTAGATGCCTCATCCTCACTTCACTTACCTCTTGCACACACTATGTGAACCCACTGAACAGATTCAGGGGAAACGAGAGCACACGAACGGCTTGTTGACTATTTTTGCAGCTCCGCTCCTATCAGCCGAATGCTCTCCATGCAGGAGGAGTTGGTGGAGTTAAGGAGGGGGGGAACCTGGCTGATGGTTTTGTATTTGGCGCCACTGCTGTTTTGTACACTGTGTGTAGCTGTTGTGTACCGACCACTACCCTGAGCGAGGTGTTTCGTCTCCTCGTTGGGGGGTGGGGAGACGCTACGACATGAACTAACTGTCAGAATGTATTCTCTTTACCATGTTTACAGATGCAAGAATGTGAAAAATACCTTAAACTTGTTGTATTTGATTTGTACATTCCATGGCTTGTGTCAAGTGCCTCAATAAATGATTGTATTTACAAGAAAGGTTCGTCTTGCATTTGGGTGAATGAATCCTTTAGATGGTTTATTATTTAGCTCGAGTGTTTTTGCTAAACATTATTTCCAGCCTCAGTAAATGGTGATGATCAGTCGGTAATGAAGGAAATGAAGTACAAAAAAAAGGAAAAATCTGGCAGAAATGGTGGAAAACTGTAAAAAAAAAACCTAAACATTGACAAATATCTGTAAAACAAGGATATTTTTTAGGCGATTTAAATGCCGCTGCAAGGTGGTTCAGTGGTTAGCACTGTTGCCTCACTAGAAGGTCGCCGAGGACACCCAGGATCTTTCTGCGTGGAGTCTCCATGTTCTCCCCGTGCAGCGTGGGTTCTCTCCGGGTTCTCCAGCTTCCTCCCACAGTCCAAAAACATGTTGAGGTTAATTGGTGATTCTAAATTGTCCGTAGGTGTGAATGTGAGTGTGCTTGGTTGTCTGTCTCTAAGTGTAGCCCTGTGATAGACTGGTTACCTGTCCATGTGAACCTGCCTTCATCCTGAGTCAGCTGGGATAGACTCCAGCCCCCTGTGACCCTAGTGAGGATTAAGGTGTGTAGATAATGGATGGATGGATAGTTTCAAGCACATAGGGGGCATTGGATTGGCTTCGTTTGAGCAAATAGACCGGACAGTCTTCGGAGTTGGAGGAAGGTCGGATAAAGGATTCGGTGGTGTTAAGGTAGGATGGCGGTACGGATTGAACGGGTGGAGGTTGTAATGAACTCTGCAGAGAAACACAGAGGCAAGGATGTAATACGTTGGAACGTGTAGGACGACAGATGTTAGTGGAAAATGACCATAATTAATAAAACATGCTGCAGAGGTATCAGGGGTATTCTGAGGCCCAGATGGAGGTGAGCCATAGGAGATGGAGCTTTATCCATCCATCTATTATCTATACAGCGCCTAATCCGCTGTAGGGTCACGGGGGAGTTGGAAGCCTGTTCCAGCTGACTGGGGATGAGGTTGGGATAAGGGTCAGGGTCAGAGGATGAGTTGTGACAATGCAGGAGAAGGACAACCTCCACCCATACAGTGTGGCTCCTCAAAGGTACCGAGGGCCGGGCCAGCGTCATGGTGGGTCAGGAGGTCAAGGGCTGGGCCGCTGGTTTATCACCAGACTATGTTATGGGAGGACAGGAGAGGGAGGGTCTGTCATAAAACAATATAAGTGCTCATGAGGTCATCCTCAAAGGCGAGAGAAGAAGGAAGAGAAAACATGCCAATGAGGTAAACGCTTAAAAAATATAAAAAACAACCCCCACAGGAATAAATTTACATTTTGAAATGCAGTATTTTTTCCTAAACGCTGTCTGTCCAGCTCCCTCAGGAAGTGGTGGCGTCCCATCTACATGTGCAGAACTGTTAGAAAGGCTCCTAATGGTTACCAAAGACACAATCAATAAATCAATAAATCAATGATCTGATGTGATATGAAATCATTTAGCAACCAGAGAGCAAACCAATGCTTTTACTTTAATACTTTAACTACATTTGACTGCTAACATGTTTTCTCTTTTACTATCGTAGGACTTTTCTGTGTAGTAGAGTAGTTTATATTGCTCAGAGATGGCAAAAGTACTCACATTCTTTACTTAAATAGACGTAGAGATACTTGGTAAAAAAAAGGCTCTGGTAAAAGTAGAAATCCTGATTCAACTTCTTTAGTCAAGTAAAAGTAAAAAAATACAGGGTTAGAAATTTACTTAAGTACAAAAGTAAAAATGAGTTTTTAGTTTTGATGATACATGATGCCTCTTTTGATGACTAATAAAGTTTTAAGCACACAAACAGGATTGTTTTCATCCTTTAAGAAGCTGCACAGTGCTGCTACAGAGAAACACATCACTGGACAGTTTTCCTTTTCAGCAACATGATGAACATTATAATCAACATGGAAACACTCATCCTTCAAGACTACCAACATCTTTAATTGAGCCTCAGCAGAAGCTGGTTCTCAACGTTTTGCCCTTTTAGGTCTGAAAATCAGTCCTGCAGTGATAAAAAGCCTCTGGCAGGCATCTGAGGCAGGCAGGGTTGTGTTGAGCTTCAGTGACAAATCACACACCGCTGGGAAAGATGAAGACGTTTGTTGTTACGTCTTTTACGTCGTCATCCGCGGAGGTTGAAACAAGGAACGAGCCAGTTTTGAGACTGTAAGGAGTAGAAAGTCCAGATGTTTGTGTTCAGATGTAGGAAGTAAAAGTAAAAAGTCGTCAGAAGAATTAATACTCAAGTAAAGTACGGATACCTGCAACATATACTGAAGTACAGTAAAGAAGTATTTGTACAGGACTGTGATTTTTGTAGCTAATTTGATAAAGTTTTTATTATAGACAACTGATCGTGTTTCTTTTTATTCTTCTTGTATATTTTGAAGTATTTGTACTTCGTTACTTCCCACCTCTGTATATCGTTAGTTTGATTAAGAGAATAATCTGAATCCTTCTTCTGCTACTAAACGACTACGACTAAATGAAATTGTAGAATTGTAGAAGTAAATCCTTCTTCTGCTGCTGCTGGTGGTGGCAGAGTTTCGCCACTAGGTGGTGATATAGCAGCACTTTATCACAAGCTTGTGTCTGAGGAGAATTCATCCAGATGTGTTCTTTCACAGAAGCCTAAACATCAACACGATACTAACAGCGTTTTAACACATGTTCTCATTACTTTTACTCATGTGAGAGGTGATCAAACAGACTCTATACAGATGTTTGCTCAGAAGCAGCTCCGTGACATCTGATCTCCACGACACCATGTAGGTCAAAGTGTTGGTGAAGGTGCACATGGACACACATCCGTCTCGTTCTTCTTGTAAACATGCCGTCCCACGTCTCCTCCGGCTGCTCCGGAGGAACGCAGAATTGCCGAGGTTACTGAACTGAAGCCGGAGCAGCGCTTTGATCTGTCTCCGTGTTTTTCGGCGTCTCTGAACAGAACCATCGGATCGCTGTCTCACAACACCCACAGTGGGACGCTCACACGCAGTCCATTCATACATTAGCTTATCAAGAAGGAGGGAATTTATTCAACGCGCTTAACATTCGTCTGAGGTGTGCATATATTAAAATACATTTGTGTGGAAGCTCCTTTTAATGAAGCCCTTGGAGTTTGGCGTTACAACCGAGCGGTCCATACATCAGACGCAGCCTAAATCGTGGCTCGGTGCTGTTTTTAACCGGTTTTTCTGGCCTCAGTTTGAGGACGTTTGTGCATATTGTTCGTTTTCTGTTTGGTGTCTCTGATTTCCCTGTTTTTAGTATTTTATTTGTTGCTTTGTTTTGTTCTTTGTGCTTCATTTTAATCAGATTTTGATGGAAATATCCGGCGTCGTCCCTCTTTTATCTGCTCTCAGCGCTGAATCAAGGTCAGCATTTTTTGGCCCTTTTTTTTGACAAGAATTTGCAAATTTGCTTTCATATTGAAGAGAAGTGAGTGATGCCAGTTAATTAAAACTCTAAACTGTGAGCGATTGCCTATATTCACCAGTTCTGAGTAAGTATTCAGTGGAGTGAGCCGGTGTGAAAAGGTCTCAATCAGCCGCACACATCTGGAAACTGCAATTTGACAATTTTCCTTCTT
>NW_007577783.1:124272-126336 GCF_000690725.1 Stegastes partitus
TTGTATGTTATGTACGTACTTGGCCACTAAAGCTGATTCTGATTAAAAAGTCAAAATAAACAGTTATATTCATTTATCTTTTTGGTCGGGAGTTCCACATGTTGATCCTCTGAGCACAGCAACACGTCTATTCAAGGTTGTTTTCTTTTTTTAAACCCAGCTTATTCCCTGCAGATGGACCCCGAGTCACTGAGCCAGAAACCCTGAGAGGTTTCATCCCGTCAGAGGATCCTGGGCCCGGTTCTGTGAAGGCTCCTCTCTGCACCTCGTCCTTCTACTTCCTGGGTCCGTCCCAGCCTTTAACTTGTACATCTGGCTTTGACCTCTTTTAAATCTCCCTCTCTGTGCAGTAAAAGATGTTTTAGTGACAGTGGCAGCCTCACAGATCTCTGTTTTGTTCTGTTTGGAGGCACTTGAGGCGATAAGCAGCAATTTAAAGTGTGTTTTTGATCCCACACATGACAGCGAAAAGGCAATAACGTCCTCTGAGACATTCGCTCTGCCGACACGGGGAATAAAAACATAAATATATACTGTAAAATAAATGAGGGGGAAAAAAAAACATACAAATCAAACAATTTCCCATAAATAAAATGCATTTTCTAGCTTTAATTTGACATGAGATTATGATTATTTATATTTTCCGGGAGCGTTTTAGTGCTTAATTAAGGATAATAACAATTATAAATACAATGAAATTTACTAATATTTAATAATTATGCATATATAATTAAAAACACACATAGATAGAATGACAAATCATACACATATAATGATAAAAACTTTATTTTACAGACATAATAAGCTAATTAAAGTGCATTTTTTCAACATTTTTGGTTGTTAAAACTTAAATAATTATATACAGTATGTCTCATTTAACTAACAAATCTCTGTACAATAACAGAACCAATATTTTTAATTTTTTTAAAGCTAATTTTATCTGATTTTAGAAATATATTTACAGTTTAATTAAATTTTAAATGTAAAAATATATGAAAAAATAGATAAAAATGAAAAAAATATTAGTCACATTATTATTATTAATAATAATAATAATAATAATAATAATAATAATAATAATAATAATTTCTGGGATTTTTAATTTTATTTTACTGATGTTTTTTCTGTACTTCTGAATGTTTTTTTAAAAAAATGCAGGAACGTCATCACACACATTCAGCCTGTCATACTGTAAATGCAGCTTTCACACAGTTTCATCAGTTTGTCACAGGTTCAATCACCGTCCTGCTTTGTGCAGACTCTTAATTAAAGGAACACGTTCAGGAATCGCCACTTCAGGGGAACTCGCCGGAGTTGGAGCCGTCTGAGTCGTCCTTCACGACCGACGCCTCTTCAAAGACGTTTTTAATGGGAATGATTCATTTTCAGCTCCGCGGATGCGCAGCTCCACGTATCGATCCTCCGAGCAGAGCGAGACATCTGTTCAGAGGTGGCCTTACCAGCTATTCCCCGTAGATGCTCGCTGAGCCACTGAACCAGAAACCATGGGAGGTTTTATCTTGTCACTCATAACCTCAGTATCCTGCTTAAGTATGTATTTATTAATACGTCTGAGATCAGTATACATCAGCCGGGCAAATGTGTGGGAGATGTAATATCAAAGCGTGCCGTGTGTTAAATGGTTAAAGTCTGGTTTCATCAGCGGCAGAAATGTGATGCGCCCAAACATTGATCCCTCCTCCAACAATCACTCATTCAGCATTTAATGAAGCAGGAACTGTGACATACTGTTGACAAAGGCTCTGTTCCAAGGATGGATTTTCAGTCATTAGCGCTGATACAGAATGTCAGGGGGATTCTGAATGAGGTTCTCTTGCTTCTGGAGCAGAACCGACAAGTTCTGTGTGTGTTTTTTTATTTATTTATGGGAAATATTCGCTGAACCTCCGGGGATCAGCTTCAGACGGGTCACAACAATCAAGGATGAACCGGTTCCTGAACCGCTGACTGCCTCGAGGAAAACACTCGCTGTGGTAACTGAAAGCACCATAAGAACACGATGGTACGTTTAGAGATGTGATTAGTGACCAAACCTTTCCTGAC
>NW_007577783.1:127086-130761 GCF_000690725.1 Stegastes partitus
TGTAAAGAACCAACCAGGGTTTAAGTTTTCATTGTGAACGGGTTCCTTGAGATGGGGGAGAGTTTAACGATGCACGGCAGTGTTCTAAAACCTTGGTTTAACGTCTAAACTGTAGGTTAATTCAACTCAAATCGAAAGAAATCAAATCAGAAAACTATTTTGCGTACGTTCTCAAATGATCTGAACATCTTCGGTTTCATTTATTCCAGCTTTGCCAGACCATCAAGATGACAACTAACAAAACCTCTGCATTTACCTGAAGTTAACAAGTACAGATGAGCTGATTCCACTAAATTCCTGACTCGATTAGAAAGATAAGAAGGAGAGAAGCGCTGCTAAGGTGACCAAAACCACCACCGAAACCAGTGGGTGACGCTACAGAGCATCTACGCTTCATCCATCTCCATACATGCAAATGACTTTAACTGCCAACACTTCTCTCTGATCATTGCTGCAATTTTTGTGTTCATCACTTTGAAACATTCTGGGCCCAAAAAATCATTTCTATCACGAATGAATGGTTTTAGAAAATAATATTTCTTTTTACTGAGTGTCACAAACTCGGCAAAATGAACCGTTTTCAGAATAAGAAAGTGCAGAAAAAAAGCCACGTGATTGTTCTGTTTATCTCCTGCATGTGCGCCGTGGCTGCTCGCCGCTCAGGTCACGGCCGTGTCCGACTGTCGGGGGGATTTCATTCAGAATAAAACTGTAAAGTCTCTGTCAGCTGCGCCTGAGGGGACAAGAACGACAAATCAAGCCAGCCGCCGTCCTTCTGTCTCCGTCGTTCACACACACACACAACAAAATATGCACCGACATGCACATGCGTTGTACACATATGCACACACACACACACACACACACACACACACACACTTAGACTTATGCACGTCCACGCATACAATCTTTGTCTCATGAGAAAATGGTATTAATACCTGGCAGGCTTTAAAATGTCATCCGATCTCAAACGAGGTGCACAAAGACCCAATTTATTTACAGATCTGACACTTTTCTCGTCTTTCTGCTCTCGAGCTATTTTTGCTTTCAAAGTGTGTCTTTAGCGGCGGGAGGAGGAGGAGGAGGATGAGGAGGAGGAGGGGGGAGAAGATGAAGATGTGGACGGACAGAGCGGCTGAACACTGGTGAAGGTGTGCCGGCCCGGCGGCCACAGCGATGGGCCGGCGAGGCCTGGAGGAGGAGGAGGAGGAGGAGGAGGAGGAGGAGCTGGTATTTTAACCAGCACTCGGGGAAAACTGTCCCCCAAGATGATGCCTCCACTTCTGACACATGGCTGTGATCAAAGAGTTGCATTGAGTGATAAAAATACCACAAATGTGGGCTAATCACAAATCTGCATTCAGCCCTGATGGCTGCCTTCTAATATGAGCTGAAGGGCTTTATTTACTCCTCCTCCTCTTGTCGACTTCCTTTGTCTCACTCTCCGTCCTCACTCTTTTAATATTCACCCCCAGTCACGCGCACATTAGTCCAATCTCCAGAGCTGTTTACTCATTGAGCGATGATTGCCTGTTTAAACATCTGTCCTCACCAGTGTACACACACACACACACACACACACACAAACACACAAACACACTCGGCTCCATGTCTGATTGTGTCCCAGACAGCCAGTGGCATCAGTGTCTATCTGGATTTAAGATCTTGATAAACTAGAAAGGTCTGCTCATGCATTAATTCGCACAAAACTAGAGCACAATTAAGCGCATAGCAGTGTGCCTGATGCTCCGACGATATGTTTGGTGCATTTTTCTGCCTTCAAAGTCCCTCTGGTTGCTGATTTAACCCCAAAATACTCGTCTGTGTGCATCAAAGTTGCGTAATTAAAAGTTATATTCCATGAAATTATCATTTTTCTGGCCCACTTCTTCTCCAATGTGCAGATCTGTCAAGTCTCTGCCTCTTCCTGCACTCCTACTAACTCCTGCAGCTCAAGCACACCAGCAAATGTTTGTGTTTTTTTGCATGAAAGTAACCACAGTGTGTGTGTTTGTCGAGACGTTAGCGATGGAGTGTGTTTGATCTCATCAGTGAATCCGTTTCCTTCGTGTCATCTTCTCGTCTCATCTCGTATATTTATGACGGAAACTCATAAAGCCTTGAGATAGATTTTCTTTTTTTGTCCCGCTGGAACATTTTTCTTTGCTGTCGAACACACAACCTTTACGATCGAGGAACTGAGAAATGTAGGATTTTGACATTCCCCCAACTTTTCGAAACTACTGTCGTGATTATTCCTTATTTATATTGAAGTCTGTCTCCAATTGTTGATTTAATACATTTAACGAAGCCTTCATTAACAAAAATAATCCCTTCTTTGCTTAAAATGACTTCGGAGTAACTCCATGCTGTTGCTCCCTGCAGCTCGAGCACACCAGCTCACCTACAGCTCACTTTACACTGTAAAAACACTCCGCGGTAGTAGATTTGAAGTAATTCAGTCATACTTATAACAATAACACTAATACAGGATTAACTCCTTATACTGGCTGCGTGTGAAAACCCTAAAATCTGAATCTGAGTTTCTAATCACTGCAGTTTCGAGGTGGAGATGCGTCACCGTGGCATCGACTGCTTGGTTTTCTCATGATTCGCATATGAAGAAACACCATATGAGCATGTTCAACAAAATAAAAGGGGGTCTTCAAAGTAAAATATACGGAAGCCGAGAGCGGTCATGGCCGCACATTTTTTTNAATTTGCCTGAATCAGCCTCAAAATTAGCCAAAAGTTCTCTTCAACTCATGATTTGGTGTCAACATTTACAGTAAATGAACATCTGTGTTTCTGTGGACAGTGATGTAGAGCTTCGAAGTGCACAGTTATGCTCTGAAGCGGGAGTTCTGCTGCTTGTTTTTAGGTGAGAACTTTTTTGAAGCACATTAGCAGATAACAGGAAACTAAAATAAAAAAAAAAGAATCTGGCTTTTTAGATTGTGGGAGCAGAAGTCAATAAATCAAAGGTATTTTCCAGTATGTAGACCCGTTCCTGTAATAATCTACAGCTCTCGTTTTGATTCAATGCTTGTAAGTCCATATGTCTTTGCTTAACTGTAATTGGAAAGTGAACGAGGAAACACAAGGAAAACCCTGGTACACACACACACACACACACACACACACTTACAACTCAAACACACGTCTGCAGGCGAACTCCCTCCCTGCAGACATAAACATGTGTCGGCCGCTGTGTGTGACCTCGCTGTGACGTGATAAATGACCAAATCAGGAGTGTAATGAAACGCTGCACATTCGCCTGCTGCTTCCTGATGTATGCACGTGTGTGTGTGTGTGTGATAGTGTGTGTGTGTGTGTGTGATAGTGTGTGTGTTGTTTGTGCGTTTGAGCGCCCAGGACCTCAATCAGAATCACAGGTGACCCGGAGTCTCGCTGAGCCTCGCAGGTTTGACAAGAGCAGATAATTACCGGTGACCTCCCACCTCGTAAAATCAACCGAGGAGAGAAAGCGAGTGGCGAAGAAAAAAGGGGAGGAGTGACCTTGAATCTTCAGCTGTACTTAAGGCGTCTTTTACGGCCCTTTTCTTCTCGACTCTTCTGCCTCCGTTAGCCTTTAACCCCCAGAACACCTCCTTTGATCCGTCCTGCGTAGCTCCAACCTCTGATCACGGAGCTGATTCGACTGAGCCATAAACC
>NW_007577783.1:137029-178479 GCF_000690725.1 Stegastes partitus
GACATGACGTGTCATGAGAACAGCTGACCGGGCACGACAGCTTACAATGAAGCGCTCGTGCCCGGTCTCGTCTGTCCTCCGGCCCCCCGCTGGTGACTGAGGATGGGATCCCAGGTGTGTGGGAGGTCCCACACACCTGGGATTACATCCTGGACCGGGCACGAGTGGGCAAACACAAACACCAATTATCTCGTTATCACGAGAAAACGATTCTTGTTATCCCGAGATAACGAGAAAATTAACTCGTTATCTTGAGAAAACGGCGAAGAAAGAACAGTAGCGGAAAACGACCGCTCTCGGATTCCGGAAAAATACCAAAAGCAAAACTAAAAAAAGAAACCATTTTATCACCAACAAAGGGTTGAAAGCTGCACTAATGCATGTTTTATTACGAACAATGGGTCAAATCACTGTTTTGTGTAAAATGGATTGATTCCTTTATATCAGTGTTTCTCTGTCTCACCACTCTGTCCACTGTCAGGCTCGGGCGGTATCTATTTTTTCATACCTTCCTGACATTTCGCCGGATTGTACGGTACATGACAGTATTTGTGTGAAAAAAAAAAAAAAAGGTAGAAAAAAGCTGAGATGCTGGTGATAGAAGTCATGGCAGCATGTGTGATGAGGTGCTGTTCTGCCACAGATTGTTGCTGGAGGACCCGGTGACACTTGTTCCCCGGTGGATACTGACACATCAGTGGGCTGGACGGAGACGATGTGGCAGACTAGAATCAAAATCATGGTGCTAATAAAGCCAACCCAAGACGAAGCTATATGTGGCTGCAGTGTCCGTTCCCATTTTTCTCTGGTTCTATGTCCCACCACTGCTTTCACTGTCTCTCCCAACATGTCCGCCTGTTCCACCAGTAGAGACCAAACATGGACCAGTCCATCTACGTCCCAACCCTCACCTATGGTCACGATCTTTGGGTCGTGACCGAAAGAAAGAGGTCACAGATACAAGCTGTGTCACGGTTTTACATGCAAAGGCTCAAGTGCAGACGGATGACTCAATGACCACCAAACAGTTGAAATCAATAAGAATATTTATTCAAGAATACAAACACTAATTGAGTAACCAAGCAACAAGCAAATCGGTAATATAAACTACCACAAACAAATACTTAGTTTTGAAAATCAAAACGTCCTCTAGAGGATGACAATCATCAAAGTTTACAGAATCATAAACAAACGTACCACGATGAATACAAATCAAATACTGATGCTACCAACTGAGTAGACGAGAGATTGAAAAACTACAATACAGGATGCTCGGGCTGGGGAGCCGGAGGAGATGGAGGTGGACCAGATGATTTCAGTGGAGGGACACAGAGGATATGGAGAGCTTGAGCCAGTAGAATCCAATCGGTGAGGAGGAGGGAATGAATGGTGGATCTCTGAAGGCACCAAGCGTGGCGAAAATTAGGTTTTACTACGATCCAGTGTCGACTTGTGGCTTGCTGGCGTCTTATAAGGTGAGTGCAGGTCTGATGAGTCAATGGCAAGCCACGCCTCGCTGCAGCTGGGGCAATCGGCTGATTGCCAATTCAAAAGAGCTGGTCCCTCGTCACTCCGGCATGTTGTATCATACAGAAGCAAAAACAAAAACAAACGCGGAGGTCATGTCAAGCGGCCGAAATGAGTTTCCTCCGCAGGGTAGCTGGGCTCAGCCTTAGAGATAGGGTGAGGAGCTCGGACATCCAGAGGGAGCTCAGAGTAGAGCCGCTGCTCCTGCACGTCGAAAGGAGCCAGTTGAGGTGGTATGGACATTGGATTCGGATGCCTCCAGGGAGGCTTCCTCTGGAGGTCTTCTGAACTCATCCACCTGGGAGGAGACCCCGGGGCAGACCCAGAACCCACTGGAGGGATTATATCTCTCGGCTGGTCTGGGAACGTCTTGGGATCCCCCAGGAAGAGCTGGAAAGCATCGGGAAGGAAGCCTGGAATGACCTGCTCCACCTACTGACCCCGCGACCCGACCCCGGATAAGCGGAAGATAATGGATGGATGGAAGGATGGATGGATCTCACTTACAGTCTACACCCCGGTCTACAGCTCTTCAGCGTAAAATGCTCAAAGTCAAAATAAACTTCTGTCCCAGCAAAGAAAAGTCCAGCAACACAAACAGACATTTTTCTCAACCTCTCGACCAAACCAAAGCCAAAACGAAAGCCCACAATGAATCAAATGTAATCTGAAATTGGATGGGCATGTGGCTATTCCTTCTGAGTGTGTAGTTCAATAAAACTCATCATCGCTGTATTTTTTTTTAAAACTCAAAATATAAAAATCAAACATTTTGGAGCATGTTGGATCATGTTCGGAATAAAAATAACCTCCTTGATAAACCCCTCTCAGACGGCTCTCCACGCTACTGAAACTGCTCTCATTAAGGTTTCAAATGATCCTCTGCTTGCTGCTGATGCTGGACAACATTTGATTTTAATGCTACTGGACCACAGCTCTGCGTCCGACACGGCCGACCTTACAATAAACTGTCTGGGAAAAAAAACACACACACAGGCAAAACAGACTCCGACTTCTAATGGATCCGCTGCCGTATTAAAGAGTTAATAAAGAGTTTTGGAAAACGCTGGTTCATGTCTGCTTCTGTTCGCTCGCCTCCGTTCCCCAGGGCTCAATTTCGTGGTTGCATTGTTTTAAATTTGCATTCTTCCCTTTAGGGCACATAATTTGTAAGCATGATCATTTGTAAGCATAAAATTGCGTCTAATTGCTATGCAGATGACACGGCTCTGTGTCTCGCTGAAACACAGTGACGCTGGCAACTTCGCTGACACTGTGACCTGGATATTAAGTGTTGGGCGTCTCGGAGTTTCTTCCAGCCCCGGCCACATTAAATCGAAGATTCGGATCGCTTTTAATGCCATTATCAGTAACAAGCACATAAGCAACGGCCTCAATGGTTGAGATTCGCTCTTTATTCCGGGCTCGGAGCTGTCTTTTATCAGTCAGGTGGTGGATTTTTTGCTCAGTCTACTTTTAGCTGTAGAACATGTCTAAAATTAGGGCTTTCATTCTTAGGCTGCACTCCAGAAGGTTGTCTTTGCTTTTTTATCTTTAATCATCGACTATTCTAACTTCCCGCACTCCGTACTATCAGCGCCATTTCATCTCTACGAGGCGTTTATCTAACTCAGAGATGGATCATATCGTCAGCATCGTTGCCTGCCTTTGCTGGTTTCCTGTCAGTTCCAGAGCAGCTTAGGTTTAAGGCCCAGGAGAGACTAGGCTTTAGCTGTCAGAGTATTATAGTATTTCCCATCCAGGCTTCCAAAGTCAGTTTTTTTTTTCAAGCATTTTCATTCACCGTTCATGCTACAGATTGCTCCGTTGTATTAACGCGTTCTCATTTTTATTTTGCATCTGTTTTGTGTACTGAGCTGTGCGCATAAACTCCTGTAGCTCTTGTTGCTCGAGGTCGTGCTCAATTTGTAAAGTTATTTCTGTCTTTTATACACTGTTCAGCCAGAAAAGATTATTGATATGAGAATACAGCGCAGCAGCACAGTCGGCGTTGGGCGTCTTGGCTCTGACCTAATCACTCCCTGAAGCATGGATGTAATCTTACACAGAGAGAGGGAGAGATTGGGGAGTGATGATAGCAGACATCTTCCCCTAGAAGCCTGGAGCTGGAGCGTACAGGTGGGTGCCGGGATGGAGGTGGGGCTGATTAAATGCTAAGCAGACAGCGGAGATAAATGTGGAGAGCAGCGGAGCGGTGGCAGCGCCGGCGCAGCCGAATGAAAACACTGCATTTCACCAGGCATCAGTCATTTGTTCAAAAGTACAAATGCTCACATTTACCCGAGATAGACCTTGAGAGTTTAGACTTTTTGAACATTAATATCTGTCTTGTGAAGGTGCAAAATGATTGGGGTGGATGGTTGGGCCAACAAAGCCCCACAAAGTGTTTGATTTTCACATGTATTAACAGCGAGTACAGATTTCTTTGAACGGCGGCCGTGTAATTTCTAAATAGGCTTTTAAAGAGTCCATATGATGCACATTTACTGGTTTGGAATTTGATTTTTTGTTAACTAGAACATGTTCACATGTTTAATGTCCAAAAAACACATTATTTTCCCTCTTTGCTGGACATTACTGCAGCACCTCCTGCCACCTTCTGTCTGAAATGCTTCATTGTAGCTCCTGTCTCTTAAAGACACGCCCTCCCAAAAAGCCAAGTATGCTCTGATTGGTCAGTTAGCCCGATGAAAGCGAGGTAATGTTGGTTATGTATCCTAATCTCAGATCTGTATAGGGATATTGGCATAGGGATGAAACTCCAGCAGAAGTGTCATCGAAAATCTGTTGTGACTCTTACGACCATCCAACATTGTGCTAGTTGTTGGTAATTTAAATTTTTGGAAGAAAGACCGAATTTGTCCAGCATCTCTCTCAAAATGAAGTATGACAGTGAACACAAAGCTCTCTTTCCATTGGCTCATTTCCAATACTTTGACAAGTCTATATTCCATAAGCGGACGAAAATGCTTCTTCAGACTGGAACTCATCGTCTCTCAGAGGACTGAGGTCTCTAATATTCACCCAACCTATACAGCACACGCCAAATAATGGCGAGAAAGCTGCTCATTCTCTGTTAAAGGGCCCGTCGAACCAGCCGCTAAGTGCTAGCTGTTATGTAAACGTGCTACATGGTGACATAGATAAGTTACAGAAGAAAAGCCTGGACTTCAAATGAGGCTTTCAGGCAAGTAAGGAGCAATGTTTTCTCCACCTGGTGTCGATTTGGGGTTTTCTTCTCAGCTGGAACAAGTTCTTGGAACCTCTGTTGGGTCCATTAAGATGTGTAGATGTTGTCCGTTCTGGAGAATCACGCTCGCCACCAAACGTTCTCTGACACAAAACACATATGAACGTTTCCAGAATCAAACCGTAGAGCGTGACACTGTTTGAGGTGGTCATCTGAGAACGCAGCATCTCCAGTTGGCTCACAGGCTCCATTAACTGAATGTCCGTCCTGCTGTTTTACAGAGAGCCATTGGAAAACAAGTTGCACAACTAACCCCTAAAAATAGCCTGACCCGCGGCACAATAACAGAATTGTCAGCCAGGAGGATGATTCACCAAACCTGCCAAGAGCTCGAGGAACGTTGTCTGGCCCGAGGTCTTTACAGCTACCATGACGAGGAGAGCTGTCCACGGCGCTGAAGGCGTTCCAGGTGGTTTATACACGATGACGACCGCAACCAGAGATTAAGTGGAATAATAGGTTGTAAGGATTTAAAAATAAATAAAAGAGTACGTTTTATCCACTCGTCTGATGCTGCATCGGCAGGTTTACGCTTTAAAAACTTGTCACAAATCACTGTTGCAAAAATAAAACCATTTTGCAGTCTGACAGAGCTACAGGTAGTTAAATTATGTTGTTGAGGAACAATGGTGACGCTGCAAGGTGGCTCGGTGGTTAGCAGCTAGAAGGTTGCCAGTTCGCGTCCTATGTTCTCCCCGTGCAGCGTGGGTTCTCTCCGGGTTCTCCAGCTTCCTCCCACAGTCCAGAAACATGTTGAGGTTAATTGGTGATTGTAAATTGTCCGTAGGTGTGAATGTGAGTGTGCTTGGTTGTCTGTCTCTAAGTGTAGCCCTGTGATAGACTGGTGACCTGTCCAGGTGAACCTGCCTTCACCCTGAGTCAGCTGGGATAGACTCCAGCCCCCCTAGTGAGGATTAAGGTGTAGAGATGATGGATGGATGGAGGAACAATGGTAGTTATGATGAAAAGAATTTTGCCCCCATGTAAAGAAAGCCTGTAAAAGTGGAAAATGTCATTAAAAAGTGAAAAAAAAGTCATAAAAAGTGAAAAATTGTGGCTTTGGTTTGACCAGTTGACTAAATATCAGATATGTTCAATCTACAATTCAATGCAATAAAATAAATAAAAACACTCTCACTTTTTAGATGCTGCCCTTAAAATTTTTTGCCACTTTGCTTAAAAATTTGCAAAACATTTTTGCATACTCATGTAAAAAAGTGAAAAATGTCATAAAAAGTAAAAAAAAAACAAACAAACAAAAAAAAAAACAAAAAAGGTGAAAAAAATGTCAGAATAATATTGAAAAATTGCGTCTTTGTCTGGCCAGCATTCTAAACCTCCAACACGTTCAATCTACAACACAATAAAAAAAAGAAAAGCAGCAAATTCTCACTTTTTAGACGCCAATCCCTAAAGTTTTTGCATGAAAATGATTCTAAATGTTTTGCTTATTTATGCTCGTTTGATTAACTGAACGCAAAAAAAAAGAAGTGAAAAATAGTTTTTGATCCCACAAGCGGTCTAAACCTCAACAAACCCAAAAGCAGCAAATTCTTACTTTTTTTAAAAAGCAAAATCATAAATCTTTTGCAGCCTTGCTTGAAAATGAAAACAAAATTGTGATTGTTTATGTTCATGTGATCACCTGAATGTCATTAAAAAAGTAAAAAATGTCATAAGAACGTAAAATATGTCCAAAAAGTGAAAAAACATGTTCCATCTACGGTGCAATAAAACAGAAAAGCAGCACTTTTTAGCCGCCTGACCCAAAACATTTTGTCACTTTGCTTGAAAATTACCCCAAAACGATCGCTTCTTTACGCTCATGTGCTCCCCTCATGTATGAATCATAAATTATATAGTGTCATGTGTGGAGCTTCAGATGTTCCTGGCAGGAGCTGTGGGTTTGTTGCCAGCCTCGTGGAAGCGGCATTGTGTCGGTACAGTATTGACTCATCTCACAGCCCATACATCCCATAAATCCTCTTTGACAACACACAAAGTGGTAGAATTAATTATGTGCCCGTTGGCCGGCGAGCTTTTTCGCAGTAAACATAATTTCGTTACTCGCCAAATCAATCCGAGTCAATCTGCGGATGCGATCGGGCCGCTGTCCGGAGGACACATGTTCCAGGCCGGCTGCTGACGGAGCGACTTTCCTTTGAAACATCTGTCTGTTTCCATTCATCAGAGGCATCACTGTATCCGCTATCCCGTACGGGTAAAGAGAAAAAAAAAAAGAAAAAAGGAGAAAAGAACACCTCAGTCACACGTCTCACATCTATTTTAACACTCGTCTGTATTTATAGAGCCGTGTTAAAAGGCTTGTCACCTGACCAAGCTGCCTGGTGAGGGGGAAAAAAAAAACAGAAAGAAAGAAAGAAGAAAGCAGCTTTTATTAGAAGTGACGGTAACCTGCAACAGAATTCGCTCTTTAAAAACCTGTCGTGAGTGGAAGAGGGGACGGGAGCAGAGTGACGTTTTGGTTTTCTTTTTTGCAGGAGAAAAGGTGCAATCAGACTGTTTCAGCGTCGCTCGCTGCTTCTCCAGTCAACACAACTCACAAACCGTGTTTTCTTTCTGCAGAATGAAAGGTGTAGGAATTATGACGGATTGATTTTTTTTTTCTTCTTTCTTTTCTCTGCAGCTTTTCAGTTAGCTTGCAGGCAGATGATTGCCTTCACAGCGAGCACTTTGATCTGGCGGCGTACAACACCGACAGACGGGATTTGTATGCGCGCAGCACTTCCAGGTCCATTGTCATATTTGCCGCGTCTCTTTGGTTTTCCGCCGGCTTGTGTGTTTATCCCGTCGATACTCCAAGGTAAACATGGCGTCCGCCGCGGCCAGAGATTATTTTTTCTTCATCGATTAACGCGTCAATTATCTTTCCAATTAACCGCCGTGTCAGTCAAATATCAAAAACTTGTGAACCCAAGAGAGAGAGAGAGATGATGTCAACACAACACAATGCGAGAAGATACGTCCATAAACAGCAAAGTAATCCGGATATGAATTCAAACACATGCAACAAAATGAGCTCAACTCAAAGGTCCACTTAGAGGAGTTTGTGCAGAGTTTTGCACATTTTAATTGCTCCTAATGTTAAATTGGTAACATATATATATTATTATGAGTTCATTTATTTGCTGCATTACAGAAATCATGGAGTTCAACTCAAAGATTTCCAGTTAATGGGATTGTTGTTTGAAAACTAACCTCAACATAAATAGTTTTTTTTTTCTTTCTTTCGTTTCAATTACTTTCACCCCTCTGGTGAAACTCAAGTTTACATTTATTTATTTATTTATTTATTTTTACCTCGTTAACACGTCCATTAGACGAATCACGAGTGAAATAAACAGTCAGCACCATCACCGAGCGTTTCCACCTCAAAGCTGCAGCCTGCTGATCTCAACAACAACAACAACGATTTAGACGTTTTGTGTTTCATACATGACAGACTTCAACCCGCAGGGCTCTTTATGAGTTGTTTTCTGGTTTATATACGTATGGTTTATGAATCATTCCAGTTTTACCGCTCGTCTCTGTGAAGCATTGAGTAGTTTTACAGTGTTCGAGCTGAGCTGTGGGTGAGCTGGTGTGCTCGAGCTGCAGGAAGGAGTTACTGCAGAGTCATTTTAAGCCAAGGAGGCATTACTTTCGTGGAAAAAACACTTTGATAAACGGGTTAAATCAACATTTGGAAAGAAACTTTAACATAAAATACGAAGAGATTTCTTGTGGTGGTTTCAAAATGTTGGACAAAAAGTGCTGATATTCCTGCAAACTGATTCCTCGATCATTGAAGTGTGTTCGACCGCGAAGAAAAAGAGAAAATCTCACGGCTTTATGAGTTTCCGTCATGAATATATGAGATGAGAGGACGAGATGACATGAAGGAAATGGATCTACTGATGAGATCAAACACAGTCACGGTGCACGTGTTTCCAGCTAGCCGCCGCTGCCGCTAACGTCTGCACAGCTGTTGGACAAACAGGAGTCTTGTGGGTTATTTCACGCAAAAAAAACCCCACTTGTCAATGCACATCTTCCGTCAAAGCTGATTATTTTACTTCAGAGCGGCAGAAAACGTGCTCACATCATTTTCACACGCCGAGCAGTAAGACTTGTTGTAATTAGGCTGAACTTTAATCGAGCCGTTGTTTCAGCACCACAAAGTTGATGTTTGCTCTGCCTCGTTTGTTTAAAGGCTCCCTGTCGGCTTATCGACTCTATAAAACTGTGTTCACGCAATCTGGGAGAACAACACCACCAATGATGGGGTTCATTCCTGGACCTGTTGATGGAGAGAGAGAGGGCAAAAAAAAGAAAGAGGCAGAGCAACACAGCGAGGTGATTTGAGGGGAAAGAAGAAGGCATGACAGGAAGAAGAAGAAGAAAAACGGGAACAAAAAAAAAGCAAAGTGGGCTGGGAGGAGAGGTAGAAGCAGGAGGAGGGGTTGTGCTGAAGTGAGCGAGAGGGAGGAGAGGAAGGGAAGGCAGGCTAAATCCTCACACCATTATTATCAGGACTCACATGCAGCCCCTCCTGTGATGGAGTGAGAGGAGATAGAGAGACAGATACAGGAGAAAGAGGGGGGAAAAAAGAGATGGGAGTTATAAAGGAAACGGAAAGCAGGATTACTGGTGTGACAGCACAAGGCAGATGAGCGGCGGCACAACGGTGAGGGAGGAGAGAGAGCGAGAGGAAACTCTGGTTTGAGAGAGAGAGAGAGAAGCCAAATCAGTGCAACAGGATGAGGACCTGCTAGTGCACGGTCGGCCCGAGCCCACGGACCCGCCATCTGTCCCGCCGCCACATCTGGATCACCTCGGATCCACATGGGAAAGAGGGCAAAGGAGGGGAAGGAACCAGCGAACCCACATCTCGTCCCTGCCTCATCTTTTTTGATCGCACAGGATCTCCCCTCTTTTTTTTTTTCTGTTTACTCAAACCACGGAGTACCGTCACCGCCAGCAGAACTGGACCGAAAACTTTTTGCTCCGAAGATGCGGAGGGAGATTTTTCTAAACTTCCCAGTGGATCTGTGTGTCAGGGAGAGGGGAGAGGAGGCGGAGAGGGGGAGGAAGGAGGAGACGGAGGGGAAGCATCACCTTCACCGCCGCCGCCGCTGCTGCTGCTGCTGAAGTGTTAACCGGCGTTTTCACTGAAGAGGCATTTCATCAATCTCTCTCCCCCACTTCTACCTCCCCTCCTTTCCCCTCATCCGAGCAGCGGGGGAGCCTGAGGGATGTAGACACAGCGGGTTTATGCACATATACGCTGGCTGGCTGCTCATCCAGAGGAGGTGGGGGGAGCTTCATCACTTTTCCTTCTCACATCTTTTGATGTCCTGTCTTCACCTCGGCCGCCACTTGTGCTCAGAAACAGGAGAGTGAGATTCTTTTGTGGGAGATCACACACTTGCTCGCGAAGTCCTCCGGGGGAAGTGTTCAGACGTCCAAAGCTGCCAAAAAAAAAGAAAACCCAAAACCACACAGCACACTGATAACTCGAGGCTTGGTCTAAATGCGTACTCCTACAGGTGCTGAGAGGAAAGAGGGAGGCAGGTGAAAGATACGGGGAGGAAAAATAAAAAGAAGGACGTTTTTTTTTTTTTGGTGGGAAAAAGCAGCCTGGGAGGGAAAACAATGGAGCGGCAGGAGTTCAAGTCGGGTGACAGCAGAACGCACAGGTAAGTCTCGTCTCACACGACACTCCGATTCTGTCACTTAATCCGTCAGAAAGCCAGCGTTTCTCCGGATGTGGAGCAGTGGAACAGACACTCCAATAAGAAGCTCAGGGACACGGTGCAGTCATGCTTTCATAAGTGAAGAGTTTCCTCGAGAGAAGCCTCCCATCTGCTGCTGACAGAAACAGAGCAGCCAGTTGTTCCTATAAACTACTGTAAGAGAGGACATGTTAGCATCCTCCGCTCCCAGGTTGGCAGGTTTGTTCGGTCCGTCACTACTCGTGCACTTCTGGATTGTGTTTTTGTCAGTTATTTGGTGATGCTGCAGGTTAGCGGCTCTCGTTTTTCTTTACATTTATCATATGTCTTCCATCACGGTTTCCCTTATGCTGCATGTTTCAACGGTGGTTCCCAAGCAGAGGTTCGGGGGCCCTGCAAAGGCTCGCCTGATGAACCTGAGGGGTCGCCGCATGCTCAGAGCAGCCAGAAACTAATATTAGCATTATGGTTTATCAGGATGCTTTTAAACATATGAGCTGCGTTTATTTGGGGTTCGAGGTCCCAGGATAAAATGCTGGAGGAGATAATAAAAGGTATAGCAGCCACATTATGTTTATGTGGCTTTTATCTCATTAATGAAGCTGAAATCTGGTCACACCACAGTTTCTGTTTGCTGTTCCCAAGCTGAGGGTCAGGGGCCCCAAAAGGGACCCAGTGATGGATGTTGGAGGTCACGATGATTAAAGAGTAAAAACAAACAAACAAGCTTTTAATTTATTTTACTCTTTGCAGATTATTGGTATTTTTGGCAAGAAAAAAATCTTTAATTTTGCCAAATTTCTACGTTTTTATTTACTTTTTTCTCCATATTTTTGTAATACAAAAAAATGTTCAAGAACAAAAATTGGGAAGTTCTGTGTCTAATATTAAGTTGTCAATTAAATAAATTACTTTACCTTAAACTGTTTGACATAAAAAGCTCTTGAAATACACCCACAAATTTAGCACACCTTTAATACTGTAAATATATTTCAAAATTAGATGCAGAAAGTGATAATTAACAAAAAAAAGAAGTAGCGGTTGTGTGATTTACCTGCTAGATTATGTATTTCCGTTATTTTTGCACATGTAATTTACCTTTAATAAACATGTACATGGCTAGATAACACCTGTTAATTATGGAAAATTACAGCCTTTTAATGAGATCATTATTTTCCACTATTTAAAGTGCACCAGTTGCCAGAACATCACAGGTATAGTTTCCCTTTTTTCCCGCCCTCCAGTGCACCGTTTATATTATCTGCTGATTGTTTGCTGAGGTTTCCTTTTTGTGGGTCAGTGCACAAACTGAGAACTCTAATTTCTGGTGAAAAATCAAACACTTTCACCAATGACGTATACAAGTAGGAGTGAGTGTGTGAATTCATTTTGATGATTTTACAGCTTTTGCAAGCGGGTCGTCGTCTGTTTTAAGCAGGTGTGGCAGCAGATTGGGCGTCGCTGAGGTCCTGATTGCTATACGTTTGAGTGGCAGTGGGTCAAGCCGATTAAGAAATGCCCTCGGTCACGTCAGGCCAACGCGTCCGGCTGGCAACGATTTCCTGTAACGCTGTCAAGTCTTTACAGAGCAGCAACACCCCCCCTCCACCGAGAGATGAGGTTACAGAGTTAGCAGTCGAAATCCTAATTATGATAAATTTGTGTGGCAGATTTTCATAATAAGCTCAGTGGTTAAGAATAACACACTCATTTATTCATACCGCGAGTCTCTAATCAACTCGTCTTCTTGAAATCATCCATAACGAGGGATGAAGGGATGAGATGAAAGACACGGTGGAGCTGGTTGACGGAGTGGCTGCTCCAGCTACAGGCCCAATGGTGCGTTCACTGTCATATACAAGACGCTTCAGTCAGATGATCTGATAATGACTTCAAGAAGGATTGATGGAAAACGCTTAATTGACTCGAGTCTCATTAATTTGCTGAAGCTGCAACATTGTGCAAGAATTCATGAAGTTAATGGAAGAAAGTAAAAAAAAAAATGGTAGCTGACCAATGGGAAGGTGTGAAATCAGAGATGTAGAGCTGGAAGCAACATATCAGGTTTTTCTTATTATTAAAACCAGTAAATACATCAAAGCCAGCAGTCTATTAGTGCATCACCAACACAACGTCTGAGGCAAAATGATCTGCAATTAGACCCTTATTTACTCATCCGGTGACATTAGCAGGGCACCTCAGAGGCATTTTTACTGACCATGAGATGAAAGCAAGTCCAATATTCTCTCCGTTTAGATCTGTCAAACTGACTTCTCAGGAAAGTATCTGCCTCTTGTCTGCTTCATGCGATACACCACGTTCACCAGCTAGTGGCCGAGTTTATCAACGAGCTGGTTGGTGGTGTGCAGGTAATGCAAGCTTTGTAAATCTGAAAACAGCGACAGCTGCAGATCATGTTAATGGGACAGCTGAGCGTAAAGCAGAAGCATGACGGTGAAAGGCGCCGCAGAGCTGCAGAGCTGGTGGTAATTGCCTTTGGGTTTGTTCCGTCAAGCACTTCCTGTCACACGTTAGATCATATATGGGAATTTTATGTAGCCAAAAAAACTGTAACATGGTCACAGAGAATGATCTCTTGCTCCTCTGAGTCTGTTCCAGTTGGTTTAGGATGAACTGGCTCGTGTCAATAAATCTGTCCACACAATTAACAAAGCACACTTCTGTCCTCGAGTCCATCTTTGGCCCAGGTTGATCCATACATTTCTCCCAGCGAACCACAGTCATTTGATGCATCAGCTGCTGAAATCGTTGTTTCTGAGACTCGATTTCGATGAAGTGTTGAAGCTGAGGGTCAGCTGGCCGTCCATATCTGCTAAAAATGGTGTCGTAAGAGCAATATTTTACTATTTATCGAAGCCATGGGGGTTTATTGCTGACCTCCACGTGTGGTTCACAAGGTACCTTCAGGTTAAACTTTGGTCAGCTTTGTGGACATCACTATGGTAACCGGTACATCTAACCTGCTCTGGAGCTGGTTTTGTTCAAGATCCCTGATCACTGTGTAGGAAAACACCACCTGCTAACCAATCACATATCTTCCTGTGGATCCCTTGGAGTTTGAACAGTGATTTTTTTCCACATCTAAGCCCTTTTCATATATTTAAAAGATTCTCAGCAAAGGGAACTTTAGTCGTCTTTCCTCTATTTTTTTCCTGTTGACCGCAAGACAGTCCAATGCAGTGTCTTTCTAGACCTGGTATATAACTGTACACCTAAAACAGATACTGATAAAGCACCAAAGCCTTGGACTTGTTGACCTTAAAAGATCTGCAGTTTGAATAATGTTCTTACGTTTGTTCTTTACTCCCAATACCGTTCATCACCGCCAAGGTTGCAGAGGCTAAAACTTTCGTACACGCTAGAAGAATCAGCTACATCTGAGCAGCACATACTACGTAGAACACACTTGTAATTATAGCCAAACCTACTTAACCACAGGGCAGTAATTGTGATATTAACCAGGTTACTTTCAGCCTGTGGTATAATTCCAACTTCCTCATATTGAGTTCGAATTATAGTTTGTTCTTCTCATGAGGATTATGCTGCTCGAGGACTGTACATGTTTGGTCATCTGGGCCTCTTTCATGAAAGTTAGATTCGGAAACCCCGGGTTGGCTTCCCGAGTTGATCAGCAGCAACTCTGGTTTTCGAAGCCAGATAACAAAAACATATCCTGGATATGCTGAAGGTGACGAAATCAAGGTGGCAATCCAAGATGGCGCATAATTTCTTCCTTGTTCAGCTGAATTGGTCTCAGTGCTGCCACCTGTGGTTGGAAGACACAATGCAACGATCTCCATTTCTTCAGTATCGTTGCAGCAGTTTATAATCATCAGAGCTCAGCATCACTAAGTTGTTCCTGCACTTGCAGAGCTTAATATCAGGTCAGAATTTCCCGGCTCGGTTAGAACACCTGAATCTGTGGGATTTCTTGCACCTCGAGTGCACATAAACCAGTGATTCCTGATGTTTCGTGCAGATGTCGGCGTCTGCAGCGTGTCGATTAGCGGCAGGTCGTGTAAAACATTAGCACCCGCCCAATAATTCCAGTTCCCTAATTAATGCACTCAAGTCAGTTTCAAAGGTGCCGTGGATAAAAAAAAAAAAAAACACACAAGGTTTGAGCCGGTCGTGTTGATAATTCTCTGGTGATGATGCTCATCCCATCAACTAGATCCTCTCTGCTCATTTCCTCTCCACCCCCCGCGGGCTCAGAATAGGGACTCCATCATATTCAGGCTAAGTAGTTAAATGACTGAATGTTTCCTACTGTATATACAGCACACTGTATGCTCCTGGAGGTACAGTATGTGGGCACATCAGCTGAGCTTTTGGTCCAGCAGAAGTAGTCCTGCTTTGTAGTCAAGACTTATTCATGTACCAGTGTTACTTTCTGCCCCAATATTATGAAGGAATTACATGAAAAAATCATATTGGATTGTGCAACATATGAGGTTTTTCATTAATGCCTCTCATTTCTTTCATTTTCCACCACTTTCATTAATTCTGATCAATGCAGCTGTATAATTAGTTCAACTTATTGGTGCCCTGCAGGATGAATTTGGATTTGTGTTTTCATGTCGATGCCGGCGCAGGTACATCCCTACCTGTGAGACAGTTTATCCCTCGTGGCAGAGCTGCACTCCATCTGCAAATCTCCATAATAATAGAAAACCTGTGTGCGCGCCGCAACGTTCGCTCAAACTGAGCATGTGAATATGATTTTGGAGAACATGCGCACAAATGCTGGAGGATTTTTTTTAGTGTGTTTGTAATTTATGCCAATCTGGTGTCTGATGTTTGTCTGGATGCTTCTCGTCTAAAAACATGTCATTTTTAAACACATTACGTCCTCGTCTTTGCGGTCGCGTCCTTTCCGTGTCGTAATTACACTCGATCTGGGGCAATCTCTCCTCCAACTTCCAAAAGCGTCATCACCCCGACTGTAAACACACATAGTGCCAATCTGAGGCCCCATTATGCTGCCTCTTTCCAGGGATTACCCTGTTAAACGAACATTTGACCTGCTCTCCAGTCGTATGAGCCACCCAGTCAGCGTTTGTATGTCATCTGTCTCACTGTTTTTATCTTTGGCAGCTGTCCTCCGGTTACCTTTTCCCACCACCAGTCTGCTCTTTGAAGTTTTATGTTTTCAGGTATACAGTGGGATTATTTTTCTTATGTAGATCACCCTAAATCCAGGGCTTTTCTTGCAGTCCAGATATGCGTTCATGCCTGTTTTGTAAATGCAGAGAGCTTCAATTTTTAAGATTTTAAGCAAAATTTAATAAGGATTCTGCAAGTACTTTATTGCTTACTGGTGATTTAAAAAGGAAGCATTTTCTTTAGCAAATTACCATTTGTTATGTACTGTAAAAAGAGAATTCCTTCGATTGGTAACATGCTACTGAATTTAGCATTAAGTTAATGTAAACCTACTGGTTTAAGATGAATTGACATTTGATTTCTCTCAAATGTGCATTGCTACAACTTAATTATAAGAAGAGGGAACTTCAGGTTGCCATTTTTGCATCTTAATGTTTAACAAAAGGTAAAATGTGAACCATCATTCTGTCGTTAGATTTTCTGTTCCTTCTTTTTGTTTGCTGTGTAATCATACTCGAACAAAATCGTAGTTGAGTTGCGGCAGAAAAATTTGAAGAACCATCAGATGTACAAACCTAAAGGAGCAGGAAACACCATTTTCACACTTTCACCAAAATAAGAGCACCTGTTTAAAGAGACAGAATCTTAAAAACAAACCGAAGCAGAAAGTTGAGTGAGATTTATTCAGAAACATACTTCAACTGCAGCTTAAATACACTTTTTACAATGTAGTGCAACAGCAAGGAGTCAGATTTTATTCATTTTAAACACTGGTGCATCAATCTGAGCTTCCCAGTCCTTTCAGCAGCTTAAAGACAAAGATTACAGACATTATTCACTAATAAAAACAGTCAAACACGGGCATGATGACAACATAGAAGAACACAGCATCCGAATAAATTATATTATTATACAGTAGTTTAGGCTGGAGTGTGTGTAATATGCAGCATTTACTATTTTAATATTTTGGAGGAAAATCCCAACAACTACTTTGGGAATTTGAGGCATAAACCACTGAATTAAGATTAAAACTCAGATTTACATTTTTACCAATATCGAGGAATTTCAGCATAATTTTCACTTTTAAATACTCATCCCTAAGACACCAAGTGTACCCCAGAATATGAGCATATTCTGGTGTAAAGACTTTAATAATTATAAGCATACCTCTCAACCCTCAGGATATCAGAGTTGTCTCTCTCTACAGTGACCTAAATGTGTTATGCGTGACTATTAGAAACAGATTTTTCATCTTCAGCTCTTCACAGAGTTGAATATTTAAAGTATTTGTTTTTTGTCTTTTGCTTCACAGATTGTTTAAAACACAATCAGATGTTGTTTGTCATGTCTGCCAGTCAGAATCCTTTGCAGAGTTATGCTGCGTGGGGAGGTTTGTTTGTTTTTAATCTCAACCGAGCGCAAGTGGGTGGCGATTTAACAGATGCTTTGTGCTTACATCAAGATATAATGATTCATTGGAGACAAATAAAGTGATCTCAGTGAGTCAAAACAAGCAATCCCAGGATTTACAAGACAAAAGGATTTAGCTCTCCGCTCAGTCCAATCCTATTTCACATTCTGAGATTTGACTTTGTGTGTGTTTACCCTTCAATACCCTTCTTAGTGCGTGGACGTGATGACACGGCTAAAATCGTCTCAGATGTCACTATATGCAGATGACACTCCTCAATACATTCCTAATTAACAAATTCAGCTCCACAAAAGGAAAGTGTGCTGCATCACTAACCTTTTGCACACCTAGATATCTTGAGAAAAACAAACATAATCTATATGACATACATTAAATGCTCAGAAAAACCACACAGATATATAAAGCAATGCATAAGAAGGGCTGCTCTATGTCCATCAGTCCAGCTTTGACCCTGTATTGACTGAATGGTTCATTTTTCATCTGCATCTAATAGCAAGGATGGATTGCCTTTCAAGGGTTCAAACTGTATATTTATTGCTTTGGGCACCTAAAGCCCAGGAGCTTAAAACCTTATTACGATGAATGATTGATATGCCACGAGCACAAAGAGTGTTGGAAGGGTGGGACATGTTTAACCCGCTGTTGCTTTGAATCAAAGCTGAGAGCTACTGTTAATTATCAGAGGGTCTCTGATGGCCACAGATGAAACCGACACGCTATCCGTCCTATCGTACCCTTCAAATATGCGCGTAGATGTGGAGATCTTCATTTGCTATATGAAAGCCCACCTGTCTTTATCAACAGTTCAAAGGTATTGATTCGGTGAGGAAAGATCTTCAAACAGTAGCTGCTTTAATACAGTTTCTTAATCTATATGCAGATGCTGAAGGTGTCTTTGAGTTGTACAGTGGATGCACATCAAAAGGTTGATGCTAATTACGGCGGCGACACATTTTCCAAGACCCACCACTAAACTCCAGTGATTTTAACGGTGTTCAAAAGAAGGTTTTCATGTGGTTATGAAGATGTTTCAACACTTTTGATGACATAGGTATGAATTTAGTGTTAGGGTCAGCGTCTCAAAATGGTTTGGAATACAATAAAGTTGTTGTGTAGTTGACCACCTGTGTTGTTAGATTAGAAGGTCCGAGAAAAAGGAAAAGATTCAGACTCAAAGATCACAGAAACTTTCTCAAAAGGTTAAGTCTTTACTGCAAACATCCACTACCAACTGTAGTAATTATGACTATTCTTGTGGTGGAATTCGTCACCCAAGCAACCTAGAAACCAACCTTGTGGTTAGTTTTTGCAGTATAGACTGTATGTAGAGATGGTCAAACCCAACTGATGTCACTCACAGGCTTTCAGAACAGCAGTTTTAAAGGTCGGTGTGGTGACTTTGGCCACCACCATCTTGGTAGTACCTGAGTCCTCCTAAGGTGGGCCATTCACAGGTGTCTGGACAATTAAATATCCATAATTTTAGGGGTTAACACAATTTAAATGGCTGACTTATGTAAAACCTCAGCACCCATGCAGTTGTCATGAACAGTGACATTAGCTGCAGAGACCAGTAGCCGACTGTAAACGTGTTTATTTCTGCTGTAAAGCTGGAAATTCTAACATTGGTGTCACTGGAGGTTAATGCTCTTTTGTGGTCAGCCTCAAGTGGTCATTTGAGGAACTGCAGTTTTTGGCACTTCTTGTTTCATCCATGATGGTTGTTGCTTAGTATATTTTTATGTATTTTAACCCAAACCAAGATCTTTTCCTGAACTTAATCTCGCAACATTGGGGTCTAAACTTCCCCATGTAGATTTGTTTCATTAACAAAAGTAACGGCTGAAAATGAACGCAAACGGTGACTGTAAATGCAATAAAGTGTGAAAAAAACCCCAAAAGAACGATCCCACACAGTAGTCAAGCTAAACTAGGTGAAAGTCTGATGTTTGGTTAGTGTCATCTTAACCCTTCAGTTTCCTTCGTTGCTCTTTAAATATAAAATATTGCACGTTGGGTGAACTGAACTACTGGGACCAGGCTGGACTGAACAGTCTGACTGAGGCAGGAAGGAAGGACCTGTGGCATCTCTGCAGGGGGTGGGAAGTGTCCTCCATGATGGACAACAGCTTTGTCATTATCCTCCTTTCTGCCACCACCTCCACAGGATCAAGGGGGCAGCCCAGGACAGAGCTGGCTTTCTTAACCAGTTTGTTTAGTCTCTTTCTGCTCCAGCAGACCATCCATACAGGATCCTCTATAGCATGAAGCGAGTTTAGCGAATAGATGGATTTGTGAATGTTATGGAACGGACTAACACAGTTCCTGTTGATAGACATCAGATCAGAAAGACAACATATTCGTCTTATTGGTGCTGTTCAAACTCAGAGGCTAATAAAGTAGGTTGTAGATGAAGAGAGGGCTTCAGTGTTCAAACACAAGATTAACTTTTGATATATAGGATGCAATAGTTTAACAAGTATTGGATTGTTAAAGTAATTGCAGAAAAAGAACTTGAAGTATAGTTATAGGACGTTGCCATGTATAAATAATAATAATAACAAAGTGCTTTGACAGATAACCCAAAAGGAGTAGACCCAGATGTCAAGTCAATAGTCAATAGTCGAGTCACATCAAGTCACTGTTAATTATAGAGAACATTTTAAACAGCAGCTACTCCGGCGAAGCACTTTCCAGAAGAGAAATGAAATGTGCACTACTTTTACCAAACAAGTTTAAATAACACATTTTAGCCCCACAGTGTTATTTAAAATACACATTAGCTTCACTGAATTAGCTATTAGGGTTAGCCATATTATTAATTATGGAAATTTATCAGATTTATTTGAATATTTAGGTTTAAAACCCCACAAAAAAATAAAAACTGACCTTGTTAAATGAAACACCCGAGAATGAAATGCTTTTATTTTAAGAGATACACGAACAGACTCCAATGTTTTCGTCTCGTTGGCATCAGCAGGTGGTGTTTGTATGTTTGTACCTGCGCTGAAGTGTGAAACATCCATAATACTACACATAAAGAGCTTAGTGTGTGGGCGGCCTGTCTTCTACACGAGGTATCATCGCTGTCAAGCAAAAAAAAAAAAAACAGAATTAAACAGCGTGGAAATTATTCTGTAGGGGTTTTAGACAACATGGCAACCGGCCATATGCTGGTTTATGATGACATTACTTAGCGATGTACGGATTTCAGCATCCTTTAGCGGCTTGGCGCGTGTTTCTGAGGACAGGCGGATGACGTGGCGCCGCGTGGAGCTGCGGGCCGGCTGCAGTAATGTAATGTAATGTAATCCCAGCGATGAGGGTCACGGACCTATGTGACAGTTTTGGCATCCTGCTTGCGCTGTGTGTGTGTGTGTGTGTGTGTATGTGTGCTGAATCAGAGTTGTGCAGAGATGGAGAGGTGATTACAGTCATGACACTGGGGGATGGATTACCGAGGATTACATGCACGCACATTCCGACACACACACACACACACACACACACACACACACACACACACACAACACACACACACACACACACACACACGTGGGTTTTTTTTTCTCCTCCTGATGACACAAGAGTCTAAATGCAGGGCTAATACTGTCATACAAAAGGGTCAGATACAGAGAGAGACAGACCAGGAGAGGGAAATAAGGGATGGATATGTACTGACGGATTATGAGGCATTATGTCAAAAACATCATAAAAGTAAAGCAGCTTGTATGTTTGACTGCTGCTCTCTTTGCTTTTCATTCTCCCGTCCTCCTTCCTCCCCTCCTCCTCCTCTTCCAGGCGGTAGGCTGCCAACATGGCCATTCCCAGGGGACGCCCTCCTCCTCCTCCTCCCTCTCCGTGGCCTCCCCTCTTCCTCCTCCTCCTCTTCCTCCTCCTCCTCATCTCCTCGCCGCTGCCCCTGCAGGCCCGGCCGCTCGTCCTCCACCCGTCCATCAACGTGGCGGTGGTGTTCAGCGGCTCCAGCTACCAGAACGAGGTCAGGGGTCGCCTCAGCGGGGAGAACTTCGTGGACCTGCCGGTGGTGGTCAGCCCCGTGACGGTGCTGGTCAACGACACCAACCCCCGCGACCTCCTGACCCGCCTCTGCGACACCATGGCGATGGAGAAGCTGCACGGGGTGGTGTTCGAGGACGATGTAAGTTCAGGTGCAGACGCACAGGTGGAAAAAAAACCCAAAAGATTTCTGCATTTTTTGGGGGTTTTCGGATAAGACGTCCTCTCCAGAGTCACGCTGCTCAGTCACCCACATCTGTTTCCTAAAGCTGCACAAGGGAACATTTTGATGTCAAAAAAAAGAAAAAAAAAGCACCTGTCCTGTCAGCTTAAATCACAAAGAGGAACTAATTGAGAAGCCAAGCACGTAGAATGTTTGCTGAAATTAAATTATGGTGTTTCAGATCATGTAAAGGGAAAAGAAGTGACATTAAACAGCAGAATGTAAATATTCCCCTAAACAGTGTCCCTAAGTTCAGTGTTGTTCACTTTAAAGGTTGTTTTCCTTCCAGAAAAATTACTTCTACCCGTTACCAGTTAAACTCAGGTGTAAAATTCTCTTTTTAAAGGTACGAGACTTAAAACAAAATCACTTTATACTGACTCTTCAAAGACCATAAAAACTAGAAAAGTGTAATTTTACACTTTGAACACTGATTAATTTACGTCTCAGGAGTGTTTACACAGTTTACAATGATTAATTTATCCATTATTTTGCTCCTTAATCCACACAGTTCCAACCTGTTGTCCTGGATGTTAACAAAGGCCGTATCTATTCATGTTTTTCTTTGCACTTTAAAGCTGCAATGTGCACGAAAATGCATAGTGTTTACACTGTAAAAAAAAAAAGAAAAAAGAAAAAAAAGAAAAATAAATTTAACTAAAGTTAAAAAACTTTAAAAAAACAAAACAAAAATTAACTGTTGTTTTAGATATTTTCTGTTATATTAAAATACAGATAATAAAGGTAAATCACAGACAAAAAAAATAAAAAATGTAAATTGTGTTCCCATAAAAAATCTGTATGTTTACAGGGTGACCATAAATTTACATTTTTTTTTACAGTAGTTAAATAGAAAAAAAATACTTTTTTCGTCATATTTAATTTGTTGTTAATTTAAATTAATTAATTTGTTGTTATTTATTAATTAAAATTAAATTTAATTTTTTTATTTTTTTTATTTTTTGTACAGTGTATCCAAGGAACATGCGTTGTCAAGAGATTTGTATTTTACATTTAAACTTTTTCATATTTTTAACACAGCTTGTTTACCCAACCAAAAAGCATTTCAGGACTAATGATGGCTATCATATATATGCACCTACAATCTAACCATATTAGGATATTCAATAAAACCCAAACACTTCAGCAGAAACTAGTTTAATAGAAGGAAGGCAGTGATTGGTCAGGAGCTGCCTGCATCCAGAGGTGTACAGCTACCTTTTTTTAAAGTATAAGTGGAGGACATGTAACCTGAGTGTCTACTACGGCAGACGTACATACATTATTCCACTATAACTGCCCACGTAATCTCTAGACTTCATGAATAAGTTCATCATGTTGAGAGCATTACCAGCCAGACATCCAGCTAATTAAACCATACCATGAATGCAGCAGGTTATTATTAGTGTGGCATTAAGCAGCGGAGGCGGACGGACACCAGCAGGTTTCTATTTTAAATCCAACCATTTGTTTGCTTGTGCCGGAGAAGCTGCATCGGACAAAACATCCATTCTGAGGAACGGTTGCGGTCGCACGCAAAGTTCAAGCTCCTCTAATGGACCGGTCTGTGAAAAAAAAGGCCGCTGAGCGAGATTTTAATTCGTGCAGGCTTTGTGCGTGCAGCTTCGTATTCAGCAGGCCGCCTCTGTAATGCCTCTTTCACAAATGCGACATAAATAAAGAACCATCAGAAGACCGAGTGATGATGTTTTGCCGCCTTTTTATTTTTACTAGTTAATGTTAGCAAAGTAGAAAAAAACATTTTGCTGCTCTGTTGCGTGACGTATAGTTTAATGATGATCGTATGTTTGTTTAAAAGCAGTTAAAAATGTACCTGAAGTTTAAATATTCTGTCGTTATGCACATTTTCAGTAACACCACGCTGATGTTCAGTCAACACTCTGCTGTTTTGTCACTCACAGGATGAATAAAACACAGAAATAGGATGATAACATATTTGTTTACTGTATAAAACTTGCAGGCAGGACTGCATTTCAGATGCATTTTTCTCTTGACCCACATGAAAATCAGTTAGTTTCAGGGTTTAGTCTGAACTCCAGGCCGAGTAACTCTACAACCTGGTCAGACTGCATCATATTATCACGGTTTGTTTGCAGAGAGGATGCTGCAAACTGCATCGTCACACACTGATTCTGTCTGTCTTTGTCTTCAGGTGGCAGAAGTGGCTCAGATCCTGGACTTCCTCTCCACGCAGACATCTCTGCCGATCGTGGGCATCAGTGGCGGCTCTGCAGTCGTCATCCCGTACAAGGTACTGAGCGAACCGGTTCAACGCTGGGCCCTGAGCGCCCTGCAGCTTGAACCGGAGCATTCTGCCTCCTCTCTGCTCTGATGAATGCATCGGAATGACGTTAGCCGAGTTAAAAAAGCAAGAAAACAAGATTCCTGGTACGAGATGAACCTCAACCTGTGGTGTAAACCCTGTCAGCAGCAGCAGCAGCAGCAGCAGCGCTCGCTCCTCACAGCCTCCTGTCTTAGTCAGAACTCTTCTGCACCGACATCATTCAGCTTAAAACAACTTAAGTAGGTCAGAGCGGTGAAACCTACTTTGGCAAGCAACTCGCTGCATGCAAATATTTGGATATGAGCAATACAGATGGGTGAATTATCAGCGATGACTGCAGCCTTCGACCCTCATCAGCTCCTTAATCCCTGGCTGGGAGAAAAGTCGAAGTTATGGGAAAGGAAACTTTGCGAGGGGAGACGAGTGCTACGGGCGATCGCTGCTTCAATCAATCATCCCCGCGCACTTGAAGAGCAGGAGGTTTTTCCTGCTATGATTTAGCGCGTATCTGGTTGATGAATGGCGACGGAGGGCAGCGGGCTGCGTAGTTAGATTGTAAAGAAGAGATTGATGACACCAGGTGGATTCTTAATCTATACTTTTTCGCCACTTTTGTGTCGGAAAACGTCTCCGTCCCTTCTTCCTCCTGCGCTCGGCGCCTTCCGCTCGTCTCCTCTTCCCTCCTTTAATTGCTTAACTGCCATCTTCAACACCTCGTATTTATAGAAGCAACTCTCACACATAGAAGCGCACATGCAAATCAACACCGTCACGTACGAGAGCGTGCACACACACACAAACCAAACGGGTGCATCCCTGCGTCGATCCACAACAAGAAGAATCCAAACGGAGCTGAGACGTGCAGCTATGAGGCCGTGAACGGTCGGTTTCGCCCCCTGCGAGCGGCATTTTGTAAACATTTTGTATTTATCAGCTTCCTGTTAATCAAAAGGTATCTGCAGATGTCACGTCACAGGCGAGCATTAAACAGGAGGAGTTGTAGCTGCAGGAGGGTGATTGATTCGCTGTATTTTGATGGCAGAGCGAGAATGGCAGAGTGAGTGAGTAAGAGGCAGCGAGAGGAGAGAGATGCTTCGATGAAGCTTGGCTGACAGCTGCCTGAAGGCAATGTTTTACTGTCTCACAGACAAGTCTCCCGTCTCTCTTTCGTGAGTGAAATAGTCATTCTTGTTTCCCGGCTTCTGTCTTTTCCTTTTTTCCCCCCCTTTACCATTTTGTGTCCACCTCTCACCTCATTTCTCCATTATTTTCACGTTTCCCTTTGGTCTCCTTCATCACCTTTATTCCTCATTTGATTCCAGTTTTCTGGTCAGAATTAGGACTCAAGAGTGAATCGACTTCAAATCAAAGTTGCAATTTAAAACAATGCAATTAGCAAATCACAAAGGCTGCAATTTGAGACATGCATAATGCAGCAGGGCTTATTCAGGATTTAACCCTCTGAAGCCCGAGCTGTCTCCAGGCATTTCTTTTTCATGTCATATTTTCATTCACTGTGGGCTCATTTTTCACTGCAATATAAAGTCCTGCACTTTTATGGAAACAGAGCAACCATTGCCAGCAGCAGAAAGAGCTCTAGATTGCCTTTGGGGCAATATAGCAAAGTTTTATTGCCATAAATCATAAAAAAGGAGGAAAAAAGGAGTCGAATTTCTAACAAATTTTAAAACAAAAACACTGGAATGAATATGTACAACGCATTTCTAAATGTCCAAAGTTGGAATGTGGTTCAAGTTACTACAAACATGTCTTCTATCTGCTCTGTGTAAACAGTTCAGACGAAAACTCCCTGAATTTCTGTCCTGTGCCTGTTGAGTCACTAAGAGCTTCTCAGTTGCACCAAGAAGTGCAGAATATTTTACTTTGTACAGCATCTGATTATTTTAAGGGCTGCAAGGTGTCTCGGTCGTTAGCACCGTCGCCTCGCAGCTAGAAGGTCGCCGGTTCGTGTCCTGGTGAGAATCTGTCTGTGTGGAGTCTCCATGTTCTCCCCGTGCAGCGTGGGTTCTCTCCGGGTTCTCCGGCTTCCTCCCACAGTCCAGAAACATGCTGAGGTTAATTGATGATTCTAAATTGTCCGTAGGTGTGAATGTGAGTGTGCTTGGTTGTCTGTCTCTAAGTGTAGCCCTGTGATAGACTGGTTACCTGTCCAGGTGAACCTGCCTTCACCCTGAGTCAGCTGGGATAGACTCCAGCCTCCCTAGTGAGAATTAAGGTGTAGAGATGATGGATGGATAGTTTAAACTTTTAATTTGAAATTAATTTTTAAGCAATTTTAAGCTTCATTTTGTTGATAACTGCAAATAACTGCACATCACACATGATTAGTTCAGGGACAATCTAAAGATTAAAATCTGACGATTCTTTCTGTTCTGACAGTTTGTGACAGTTATAAAGCATTTTTGGCAATTTTGGCTTTTTTCTCCCACCAGAAACAATGTCTCTCACACCTATCGGCTTATTTCGGGGTTCAGATGGTTAAACAGTCGTGTCAGTTCGCGCCGTTCTCCTTGTCACACTGGAGTCTCGTGTGGTCTGTCGCATGTTTAAAATCTATTTTATAGTGAATATTGAGCTGTGAAAAGAAAGAATGGCTGTATCACAAACTCGATCTGTCAGAAAAATTTGACTTTTCCCCCCAAACTGCTCAACCTAGTTAGACGTGAGCCAGAGGCCTGTGCTCCTCTGTGCTCTCCTGGAGCTCCAGGACGCCATTAAACTGTTAATTAGACCCTTCAGGAGGCAGAAGCCCTCCTATAGCGCTTCGAATCCAAACCGTTCAATCTTCTTTTTGCTCTGTTTTTTTTTTTAGTTTTGCCGTCTGTTCCTTGCAAGAAAAAACCCTCTCCCAACCCTTTGCTGTGACTCCACTGCCTCCAAAACATTTCGGGCAAAGTTTGTCACGACTGGTTCAATCTGGATTATTTAACCGAATGAAAAACATGTACATTAGCCCAGACAGTTGGCTCTCGAACCTTTTCTCCTCTGTGGTCGAAGGCCTCATTCGGCCTCCTCGCTCTCCCCTTCAGCCTGCTACTCTCCCTTATACGCTCCTTTGTTGTCAGCAAGGAGGGGAGAAAAAAAAGCATGTCAGAGGTGTTTGGCACAATGGGACAGGTGGATTGGACAGAGAAAGACATGTGTGAGTGCGTGATTCTCTTAAGGGATAAAAGAGCTCAATAGTGCTTGATTATCAATGGCCTGATGATGATGAATATCTTTGATGGCGCGCTCAAAAAGAAGCAGCAGCCGCCCGGGCAGCCTATTTATGGTTCCTGTCTCAGTGATCTCTCTATGGCAAAACAACGAGGAAGGAGGGAACGAGACAAAGATGAAAAGATGGAAGGGAGGAGAGGAAGCGCGTCTTTTGTCAGACGGCACATACATCAAGCGAAAAAGCGAGGAAGAGGAAATGAGAAAGCGCGAGGAACGGCTGAGGAACGGCATAAAGACTGTTCAATAGGGCCTGCGAGGGAAGGAGGGGAAAAATACGAAAAAAAATTTGTCTCTCGGAGGAGTTGGAAATCAGAGGTTGAGTGTGTTTTCTATGTGTGCGAGCGTTCGTGGCTGGCTGGCTGGCTGGCTGGGAGTCTTTTTGCAGTGTGCCGGGTGATCATTAGAGGGTGCTGCTTCCAGATGTCGAGTCATGGGAGTAGACGAGGAGGAGGAGGAGGAGGAGGAGGAGACGTGGAAGGAGAGGAGACGAGGACGGGAGGCTGCAGCGACGAGAAACTTTAATGACAACAACAAAACTTTAATTTACTTGGCACAACGTTCCACTCTCTGATAAATGAATATTCTAATTATGATAGCGATGATTACGGTTATAATTTGCTTCGGTGTTGTGAAAACCGCGCATCTTCAGAATTTGTCGTGTTTTCAGAAAGGCTCGGCGGCCAAAAGTATGTGGACACAAACAGAGGAACTGACATTCCAGATGTTATATACTTGCCTAGCAAAAGAGGCCTGATGTTTTGCTTTTTACAGAATCTAGTCAGCGTAAAAATGCTCATTTGTGATGAATTTTTCAAATTTGGCAGGTAGAATAAAGAGATTTTAACTTTCACGGAGGACCATGATTAGTTCAGGGACCATCAGAAAGTTGACTCACATCACTGAGTGAGGCTTACCACAGTTTCATATTTGGGGTATGATGTTTACAGCTAGAATGAGCTAATCTGACATTAATATAGCCATTAACCTTAAAAGTCCCATATTGTGCCCCTTTTTGAGCAAATTAACAAAACATGTCCCCGTCGTGTTTGTTTCAGTTTTTAAGCTCTAGACGCTGCAAACAGGGTCCTTCTGTATCATGACTGTATAAAAGCTGGCTTTAGAGCTGCTCTAAATTGGCTGTTTGGGCTCCGAAAACCATGAAGAACATGCTGTCTGCATCTGTGACTGACAGTTTGAACACTTTTGGTCAGTTTGGTGTTACATCGCATCTTGGATGCCGTCCGGTGACGCTGGGAGACAAACTAGTTGTGGTGACGAATGGCAAAAGTAAATGTCTTCACATCTTAACAGCTTTTATTTCACACAGCAACCTTTTTAACAAACAGAAAACACAGTAAAAATGGATTTTTACCCAATGGGACCGCTGCAAAACTCGACTGTTTCTGTTGTCTTGGCTTGTTCCGGTATACATCCTGCACCTGGTTGATCACAGACTTGAATGGATCAGCACTTTGATGCATTCTGCCATAAATTCTCAAGTGAATTTACCTGTCCATTTCACGATTGAACCAAATGGAACTGGAAATGGAGTTTACACTGAATGCAGAGAGAGAAATCAGACGCCTGTGATGCTTTCAAGACAAACTGCCACTTTCATTTGGCAATCCCTGTAACTGTTAACCTACTAATTCAACTGTGGCTTTTGAAAATGAAGCCACTTACTTATAGAGGCTCTATTAAACGCCAATATCATGTTTGGCTTATCCAACTTACTTCCAGCAGTGGGACACGAGAGCAACGGGGAATATTAAACGCGTCCTCCGCTGTCACTGCCACGGCTTAAGACAAGGGAGCCGGCGGTGGAAGATATGCAGTCGTGACCGGTGAGATAGACTTGTGATGATGGAGTTCAGTGACCCGGAGTGGAGAGAGAATTTTCCATATGAGTAGAGCCTTTTACCGGCCGTGTGACACAGACGAACCATTCAGGCCACCAGAGGAAACAACACCATGAGCACCACTTCTCGTACTGATGAGCGTTTTGGATTCACAGAAAGTCTCAGAATTTGTATGTATGTTCCATTACAGGGGGAATGCTGGGCAAAGCTATGAGGTACTTAATAGAAGCCAGGAGGAAAACATCCATCTGTTGTCTCGCATCATCATTCTGCTATAGGGGGAAACCACTCCGACTTGTTTGTATTTCTTTAAAACCAATCACAGTCATCCTGGCTGCTGCTGAGCCCAGGATGCAGCAACAGTGTCCCTGCAATGTGAGTGATGGGTGAATTGTTTTGGTGCAACATTCACACTTACTGCACGATCCAGATCTTTGGCAAAACTGGAAATTTTCAGTGTGGTAGGCTGCTGCTTGGAAGTTGTTGCTGTGGTCGATACCCACATTGATGGGGAAGAAAAAGATGCGTTAAGATGTGCCGCCTAAGCTTATACTGTATCTGCTGAGTCAGATTGGCGTTTCTGTTGGGTTTTTTGGCTGAAGTGTGCAGGTAGACGACAGAAGTCAGAAAATGTAGAGTGATGTTTTCATGCAACAGTATCCCGGTCTTGGTACTCCAGCTTGCACAGTCAGGTTTTGTGAAATGGTATAATGGTTATCAAGCTTTCTAAAACTGGAGTATCGTGGTTACATGTGCAAACAAGATTTCAGGGCCTGGCTGCTTGCATTGAGCTACATGAGTGTCACTAACCTTGGACACTGATTAAGGTGCGGCTCATAGTTGATGTTTTAGTTTATTCCAAAGGTGGTGGTTTGGGCTGAGATCTCGGGTCTAACTTGGAAAGTCTTCTCTTCAACCAAACAATATAAAGGAGCACTTAAAGCGTTGTCTATGTGGTCATCTGTCTGTCACATGGTGCCATTGGGTTTGGCATGGGTTGGGCATTTTGTGTGACAATAAAGACCAACCAGTTGTTAATATGCCACTCACTCATCACAACGTAGCCCTTATGAAGCTGCAAATGTATTACTTCTGTCCTTCCTGAATCTTTGAAACCTTAATGAAACCAGGTCCACAGCAGGTTCAAGTTGAACCCCAGAAACAGTAAAAGTATTTAGGTGATTTCTACAGGACACAGCAGCCAGATTCAGACTCGATACCAGCAGCAGCTAAAACCTCTGCAGTCCAACAACAGAGCTGCATCCAACATGATGATACTATCGTCTTCTTCAGGAGGACAGTTGATCCTGTTAAAAAAATCTAGTAACTGATAGAACAGGAAACCTTTTATATGAAGGCAAAACATCAAAACAAATAGAATTCATCGTGCAAAGTTTGTAAAGCAACCTGAGTTTGCTGCATTGCTCTGATTCGGTGTGAGCGGCAAAGACCAGTGGCTTTACAGAGCTGAGAAATTTGGCTTACCCCCGTACACGCTGATACTTGGAACCCTTTTAAAACATGCAGAACAATCTCATAACACATTTTCACCAAGCTTCAAATAAGCCCGACTATCTGACAAGACATTTAGGAAATGAGTGATTTTCACAGGACATATAAACGAGCGTAGGTGCTCTGGTGAGAGTAGAGTTTACTCTTTAAATCATGAGGGTATAGTAAAAGGGTGTTTTTATGTCTGCTGTGAAGCATTTTGTGAAAGGAGAGATTAATTAACTACAGATGACAACTCTTATCTGGTATCATGAAGCGCTATTAAATCTCCGTTTTTGAGGAAGTGAACGTTTGATCTCCGGCAAACCGTTTTCTGTTCGTTACAGTTCCAAACATCAAATAATGAGTGATGGTGGTTGTAGGCAATGATAAAGTCTGGAATAAACAAAGCTGACAGCTTTATGTGGATGCCAGTAAACGGGAACAAAAGTGCCTTTTAAATGTGCACATGATGGATTTTTTGAGGCAAAGAAACTGTTGAGCTCGAGTATTCGAGCATATAAGATCATTTATTACAATTTGAAGCTGTCAGTTGAAGATTATATTTCAGGAGTTACAGTCTGAAGTCTGGCTGCAGACTAAGGTCACACTCTGGTCGCGATACTGGACCCGAGTGATGCAATGAGCCAGACGCCTCCGACTGGAACACAGTGTTCGGTTCTTTTTTGGGGGGTTGTTTCTGTGGCCGGACTGACCCGCTTTCTCTGTTTGTCCTTCTGGATTTCTGTCTCCCTTCACGTCTGGCTCTCTGTTGGCCTCATGATCCAGAAACTCCATAAACAGGTCACGAGAAGCCCAGAGCCGCTGCACGGTTTTCCCACCGGATGCAGCTTTTTATCGCTGGGAATGAAACCGCGTTAATGGCCAGGCCACCTCCGAGCTCGACAGCATGGCCCAGTAATTCCAAAAAGGAGCTGTTAATGTTGCAGCATCGAGTATAGAGTCCGAATTTAAGGTAATTGTTTGTGGCAGTGGTTGACTCGGGGGCCGTTTCCTCCAAATTATGAAAAATTAATCAGTTTAGCACTTCTGTTAACACAATGAGGACACAAATGTCACTTTGCCAGTAGACAGCTTCATCATCTGTTAAAAAAAAAACCCAAACAGCTAGAATTATTTTGTTCCAAAAATGTTCTGAGAAAGTTCTTCAGAATACAACAAATTTTTTCAGCGGACAGTTTGATTCTTTTAGTTCCAACAATGTTCTTTTTCGATTTCTGTCTCTGATGATCAAAACATCAAAACTACTTTGGTAGAAAGTGTCTCCGGCAGTATTTTAAAACAACAAAAAACAGACCTCTCAGTGCTCTCACTAAAAACATAAGGTCATGGCTTTAACATTTGACTGAAGTTGTCACGTCTGCAGACATGTTACTCCTCATTTTTGGATTTTAAGTCACTTAATGTTCTTCATTGAATTCCATAAAGCACATGTAGAGAAAGCTTAAAGCAGCACTTAGAGAAAAATAAGAAAAAGGTGGAATTCTTCATTTGTTCTGGTGTAGTTTAGGCACCGAAATTACTTTTTAGGCTCAGGAGAAGATAAAGGTTTAGACTAAAATACACCCTTCACAACATTAACCACGTGTTAGAAGAGAAACTTCTCCGTCTTGCGTCAACTTTCTCCACCTTTTTCTTGGTTACCACAGTGGTGATCTATTATCTGAACATGAGTAACACTGCCGACGCCAGCAGAGAACATGTGGCGACAGTCTTATGGCGTCGGTTTGAGACTTCCATAGAAATCTACCAGAACACTGCGCTTGTTGGAAAATGGTGCTAAATGATGCTGAAGGGTTGCGTTTAAAAGTGACGCCAAAAGGGGTCGTGACCAAATGTGACGAGTTGGGAGTGAAATCGAGTTCAGAATGCCGAGGTTGAATCTTAGAATGCTCATCAGGGCTCTGCTGGGTTCACTCGAGGTACGTTGTGATATAAATAAGTGTATTTGTTGTACAGATCAGTGGCGTCCATTACAGCACAACTGCCACAACTTCTAAGACTGAGATCTTCAGTTTTTGTTGACCTTGTGGGACGACAAACTATTTTTAAAAAAAGCTATTCTTGCACAAACTGAATGAAAACTCTTTGTAGTTTGGAGCTCGTGATGCTTTTTGGATCGTGCATACGTCGCTGTGTGGGTTTCGTAAAGAGTCCGGACTCTGGTGGAAGTATTCGGATCCTTTGCTCCACCGATTTGACATGTCAACGGCAATTTTGCTGTCACAGGGATGCTATCAGTCATCATTCATCAACACTTTTAGAATGTGTTCTGAGGCTCAGGAGGGTTTTTGTCAAGTCTGAAAAATGTGTTCAAGTGACACCACCTGATTGATATCGGTTTGGATGTTGAGGCTGTAAATCTGAACTGAAAACCTGCGTTACACCTGTGGTAAGACATTTGTCAGACACGAGATTTGCATTTCTGGAAGTGCAGAATCAGGTGTTTTTCAAGTACGAGCAAAAGATTTTTGACTGTTCCTTGATTGTCTTCTCCTGGCGGAGCGTCTCCGTGGATGCCCGTGTTTGCCTGTCAGTTGGTCAGTCAACCACCGCGTCAGCAACTATCTGATGGATGAAATTATTTACACGCATTCGCAGCCCCCAGAGGATGCATCCTGATCACTCTGGTGGCTTTTCGTCGTTGCTTGTCGTCGAGCGACACGATTGTATTTGCCTTTTTGGGGGTTTTGCTGAAGGACAGATGCCATGCAGTAGTGAAGAAATACATAAATATGTGCACCAGATTAGTGGTGCTAAAGTGTGAGACAGTTGATTAAACTGACCTCCTTTGGCGTAGTGCATTAACATGTATGGGCATTGTATTAAAATCTTAATTTTTAAAGAAACTATAGCGATCAGATAAATGCAATTATGTAAAAACAGTATTTAGCAGTAGGACAGTAGTTTATTATTATAAGGAAATGTGCCTGTGTGTTTCCAATTATGTGCATTTGAGATATAATAAACCTACAAACTTCACAAGAGAGCGTAAAACTACTTCCACGCGTCAGATGCACTTGTGTCCATATGTGAGCATCTGCGACTCGCTCCCAGTTTGACCGGCACCAGCCTCTCCGCCGAGGAGAGGAGGGAGGGAGGCACGGTGCAAAGTTCCCCCCGTGGGAGGAGAGGAGTGTGCGAGCAGCCACCGTGTCCACCGTCTTCCTGTCACATTACCATACGCTGCTGCAGTAGGATTGCTAATTATGCCTGTGTGTGACAGCCGCACTGCCAAGGTGGTGAGAACGAGACGGCCGGGAAGTGGAGGACGGTGAAGGAAGGAAGGAAGGAAGGGAGGAGGAGGATGAACTCTGAGTCTTCATGTGTTACTGTGAGACTCGGAAGAGAAGCTGATTTTGTTGTCATTTGATCTGAAGGAGAGAGTGAGAAGTGTGTTTGATTTTGACTTGCTAATTGGATTGTGATAAAACACTGAATTGACCGAGAGGGTCGCCGCATTATTGGTCTGTTTAATAGCTCGGACACAGCTAATTGGATTTTAATGGCGCTCCTTCGCATAATGCAGCCGAACACTCCTCTGGCATATCAGCTGAAGTGGGGCACTGTAGTTAACCAGGACTGCCATTTTTTATTTATTCAGCGACAGCCTGACACAGTTGTGTTCTCTATTTTTACAGCTATTTTGGTGCGTAGCCCAGTCAGTAGTCTGGTTGGCGTTTGAGCTCCTGGAGGTGAGTCTCAAACAAGCTCAGACAGAGATAAAACTGAGTAAAAATTGAGTGGAAGAGAGTGTGGCTGTGATACTCGGGTGGTATTCCTCCGGCTGCAGAGCTCTCCTGGGCTTTGCCGAGGCTCTGAGCTGTGGGAGAGGGAAGAGCAACAGGAAGGAGAGATGACAGTTAGTCCTCGGAGACGAGAACAGACTGAGAAGATCTGAGACCTGATCCCAAACGGCACTTGACAGTTTAACACTATCTGCTTTCTCTCTGCCTGCCTCCCTCGCTCCATCATGCGTGACTCCTCATGCATGTGTGCCGCCTGGATTTTCAGATCGCTGTATTTCCGGTTAGTATACGGAGGACAGATTAGGAAAAAAAAAGGAGGTCATATTTCTCTGATCTACACCTTGTTGCACCAGCTGCCAGTCTGTTATCGAATCACATTTAGCATATTGCTACTTGGGTCAAATTTTCTGCAGGTTCTTGCACTTGCTTACATCACAGGGCGACTCGTGGCCTGCAGCCCTGCAGATATCCAACCTGTGGTAACGGCTACAGAGCCTCGTTTAAAAGAGGACGACCGGCAAGAATATTTGGTTCTGAAAACATTCTGAGAAAGTTCTTGGTGGGTAGTTTCCTTCTAGTACCCAGAATGTTCTGTTTAAAGGGAGGATAAAGACTAAAAATGGTTCTCGATGGGAATGTTTTATAGATAAATTGTTCCTCATCGTCCCCAAAACATCCTCAGAATGCTTCGATTAAAACATGACATCTTTTATTTGAAATGAAAATACCCTTAAAACATTCTTTAAACATTAGATTAAAATGTAATGTTCCAGGTTGTCCACATACGGATAAGTTTCATTTGAATTTTTCTTCCGTTTTGCCGTTCGTTTGCAGCAAAGTGCTGCGTTTTTGTGCCGCCCGTGTGTGCGTTTTATTGGTTTTGTTAATTAGGCGGTAAAACAAAGCTGAAGTTAAACGGCTGATTGCAGCATGTCATTTGCTCCACAGTGAAAAATGGCAATTACACATGACCTAAATGATTAAAAAAAGGTTCACTTCCAACCAAACTTGACCCAATTGTTTGATAGATGTCTCGATTTGACCCAAAAATCAACCGACATTTGCGTTTTACTGGTGATACAAATTGGGTTTATTGTTGCTGTTATATCATTAATTGAGTTTGGTGAATGAAAGGTTTTGAATTTGTGAGAGAAATACGTCTGACAGCAGGTTACCGGGGATGAATAAATGCATTAAACTGAGGCAGAGTGCTGCTAAAAATGACTAATATGACCAAGTTGACTTAAAAGGTCACAATCAGGTGTCGGTTTCTGCTCCTGCCGATCACTTTGTCTCCATTCAGCCCCGTTTACATTCACATTCCTCCTCCTCTCATGACTGTAGCCTGTTTCATCTGAATGTTATTTCAAGTACATGGGTTCGTTGGACTCGCACAACCTCTTTTTTTTTCTGTCAACGCGCAGCGACTGGGTATGCAAATGTATGCTAACGCGCGCAGACGCCGGCAACATCGCACCACCCCTTCTTGACAGAAAGAGAGCAGCAGGACTGAGTGCTGCTCAGAGACACTCGCATCACGCCGAGGACGAATCCGGCCAATCAAAGCTCTGTTGTAAAACGAAAAGCATCAATAAAAAAGGTGTAAATATACATATTCATGGTAGCTGTTCCGTATAGGACGCATCACTCTGCATCTTTATTGCTTCGGGGTGAAACAAATACGCCAATCATTCAAGTTTTAAGGGGTTTGCTGTCATACATGTAAGAAAAAACTGAAGGCTTTTATTGTGGAGCTTCAGAAAGAGTTTTTAAAAAATGATTAAAGGGCCAAAACTCGCTAATAATTTTCTTCCCCCCCACCCTCTATCCATTCTTCATTTCTCATTTAATTGGTTTTGTAAGTCCGTTCCACTGTGCTGGATACGTGACTTTTAACACCGGCGGTTTTACAAGTGATAATATGCTTACTGAGCAAGAGGACGGCGTCGGAGGGTCGCTTTGCCATCAGTCGGACACCCCCGAGTTTCCTTCGTCCCCCCCCTAAACGCAGACCCTTTTATTAATCCAAGTTTCATCCAAATTTAAACGTTCCGCAGCAGTAACGGTGTTAAAGGTTGCGCGAAAATGAGGAGAAGCAGTCGAGTTAATCCCTAAACCTTTCGCTAGATCGCTTCTGTCATGACAGGTTCAACGGCGGACTTGGATGTTCGTGTGTTGACTTGAGATATCGAGAACTTCTTTTCACAGGTGGAGAATATTTCCATGACCGGAGGGCCCTTAAAACCCAATCAGGACTGATAATTCATGTTGTTTAACGGTGTTTTAAACCAGTGTGACAGCAAGCGTCCACCCAGTGTCGGCCATGAATCATTAATTAAGACTTTCTTTGTCTTTACAGGCCGAAGGATCTTCTTTTCTGCAGATGGGGGCGTCTCTGGAGCAGCAGGTCGTCTGCATGTTCAAGGTATGGAAATGCAACGAGTCTATGCCCTTGAGTCTGAGGTTATTTTTTGGGGGAATTTCCACTTAAAAAAGCCAAAGTTTAGTCAGTAAAAGCTGTCTGAAGGTTCTCAGTCATCCAGGTCATGGTTGTTCTCGTAGTTTAACCGTAACAACTGGACGTGCTTGAGTTTCTTGAAGACGTTTCACCTGCCACGATGGTTATGTTGTGTTGTCTGCATCTCAGGTTGATTGTGGCAGGGGGCGCTAACGAGCAACAAACCCCCAATTGAAACCGAAACTTAAGTGTTAATGTCTCCTTAAGGATTTAAGTATCTGGAACTCCCAACTAGTCATTCAGACCTGATGAAGCCTCTTGGATGAGAGGTGGAACGTCTTCAAGGAACTCAAGCAAGTCCAGTTGCTACGATTAAACTACGAGAATCAGTAAAAGCTGCAAAACCTGAAGGCCAACAACCCCAGGATCTGTGGCTAAGAGACGTTACCACCAAGCCAGATGGACATTTGGGAACTCGACAGTTTTATGTGATTAAAAACAGCCTCATATGAGCCTGATCTTAATGAACCTTGTGTAAAAGTTCCCAACTGCATCTCTACCAAGTTTTGCGCGATCACAATAAATGCATTTTAGTCACAGCTACATGCTGGGAAACCTTTGAAAAACGGTTGAAAGTACTGTATTAGTCAGAGAACAGGGACATCCAGGGTGAACGGGGTTAGTATTTCAGAGGGGAAAAAAAAGAAAAATCTAGGTTGTCATACCAAATGGTCAGAGGGTCAAGCCTGACAACTGGGACCTCTCAGGCTGATTAGCGTCACAAAGGGACATCCCACGGTCGGTTCGGAGGGGAATCCCTGATTTGAAGTTCTGGACCAGTTTCCGCAAACTAATACGATCTCTGTTCGTGATGGATTTTGCAAATTCTCATGAGATTAGAAGGCTTCATTGTCACAGATGTTTTGGGAATCAACAGGATAATCTCAGTTAAGTCTGCGTTACCCTAAGTTTACCTCATCATCCGGCCGGTTTCACAACCGAGAGACTTTCATTTGGGAACGGACAGGTATGTTTGCGATGAAACGCGGAGTTTGTTCTCGTCATTACTGTTAAACTCCGCGCAGTTTTAATTACAAGACTCCTTGATCCCAGTCTAATGCCCAGAGTAATACCTAAAAAGGACTAATTGTGACATTTTGGCAGTTTTTCTTTGCTTACATGGAGTAAGATGAGAAAGACTGACACCATCTGTTGTCGGTATGATTAATATCGAGCAGCTGGTTCATTTAGCTTAGCATAAAAGTGGAAACAGGTGGAGACAGATGGCCTGGCTCAATATAAACGTCCAAAGGTAACAGAATCCATCCAGCAGCACGTCTCGAGCTCACCAGTTTACACGTGTACACACTTTAACACTTACAGGTGTAAAAATGAGAATTTGCATTTTAAAGGGGGGTTACGTGTTGGACCATCACGAGCTGTTTCCTCCGAGGTTCAAGCCGAAACTCACGGCTACTCATTCACCCTGTCAGATGGATATTGATCTCTCAGTAAGAATGCAAAGCAGCATATTTTTTCCAATTTATTGTTTTCAGCCCTGCGGAGCTTCATGTGTTCATCATCGACTTGATCATATTTCATAACCCTAATGTCTTGAAAACGATCATTTAAATCTTCCCCGTTTCAGATCATGGAGGAGTACGACTGGGGAGAGTTTGCGGTGATCACCAGCATGCTGCCGGGCTACGACACCTTTGTGGATATAGTTCAGTCCTACACAGATACTTCCTACTTCCTGTGGAATCTGCAGGACGTCCTGTCTCTGGAGATGTCCGTCGGGGCGAACGATGCGAGGACCAAACGTTTGCTGCAGCAGGTAGGATGAGATTGAAGATACAAGTGAGTTCCTGAGGTCTTAGTGGCATTCTTGCTCGCTTTAAATTAAATGTCATTAAAACCCAAAATTGCCTAAAACACATTGGCAGCGCTGTTCATCTAAGACAATTAGCGTTAAGTAGGTTGTCGCATCACAAGCTGGAACACTGATACCAACAAAAACGACGGACCAAATGGTTGATGACAGGAGGTGTCAAGCTTAGTAACTATATTTCTATTATATTTACATTCAAACCTGAGCATTTAAAGACTATTTTTTTTACTCATGAAAGGATCTGTGCCACATCAGTGTCTTTAAACATGTAGAATAACCCTTTGAAGAAGAATCGGGTCAATATTAACAGCACTTACTGTCTATTTTTTCATTTTTGTTCCCTCAGTGTTTCACTTTCCCTTTCGCTGCTGTAGGATTAATCTGATCGTATCTCTTAGATCGTATCAGCATAAATTCAGAAATATGTGTTTTGGAAGTTGTAGTAATTATACAGTATGAATGATTGAGAAATGCCACATAATGCTATTGTGCTTTAAGTAATGCATCATTACTAATAGATTGTTTTGTAAAATGAAGTTTAAAATGTTCCCGCATCATATCAGATATGTAAACATCCTCTTGCTTTTTCAGTTTAAAGTCTAAACCGGTAATAAGATATGAAGCTGATGTAATCTTTGTGAGATGACTCAGTTACAGTATCTGCAGCAGTCACACACAGTTTTATTGTATGGAAAGCAAACAATAAAACAAACAAACAATAAAATATTGGTAATATTCTGTGGAAGAAAATACTGTAAAGTAGCGCAAAAAAAACCCCAAAACTGTAATTTTCCATAATTATAATACATCTTCTAAATTTTTAAATATATTTACAGAATTAACTTCAAATTAACAGTTTCAGACTTTACATGTTTTAATAAATATACTTCTACGGTTGTTCACAGTTGCATATTTTACATTATTCATGTAAACTAGTCGATTCTTGTAGCTCTGTTAATGTTTTTGATTTCAAAAGTACAAATACATGTTAAAGAAAAAGACATTTCCACACTTATTTCCACAGTGACAGCTCATCTCTCTGTAAAAGTAGTTTTTATTTACATTATAATAATCTATTGACAGCTTTTGTAGCGATGTTCCAGCTAAGTTTGGACATGAACAGCTCGTGTTCCTCGTGATCTCCAGCAGCTCAGCGTGTTCAGGTTCCTGTTCCCGTCTATCTGCAGGTGGACTCCCAGGTCCTGCTGGCTTACTGCTCCCACGAGGAGGCGCAGTACCTGTTCTCTCAGGCAGCCGAGGTGGGTCTGCTGGGCCCGGGCTACATCTGGATCCTCCCAAGTCTGGCCGTGGGCAACCCCGAAAACCCTCCGCCTGTCAGCTTCCCCATCGGAGTGATCGGCGTGATTACGGACCAGTGGAGGAAGAGCTTGAGGCAGCGGGTGAGGGAGGGCGTCGCCATCGTAGCCAAAGGGGCAGAGAGCTTCAAGAAGCAGTACGGCTTCATCCCCGAGGGCCACGGCGACTGCGACAAGCCGGGTAAAAACTCCGACAACAACACTCTGTTCAGGTGAGGCATCGCTTTGCAGGTTTCCAACATCTGCTGCACATCACTGTTTTGTCTTTGGAGATCCTGACTATTGCAATCCACTGAACACATCCACAGTTTGGTAGAAATTCTGCCGTGTGATTGCTAACAAACCAGTTTATTGCCTGGATTTGTTTCTTCTTTTGAAGCACTTTGAGTTGCTGAATTTTACTTCCATCCTCTTATTAACTTGAAAACATGTTCCTTATCGCCTCCTAAAGTGATCACTGATTCTTACACAGAAGCACAACTGTAGCTTCTCCCCAGCACGACATGAAGTGAAAGTGTTGCGCGCCTCTTCTTGCACGTGGTTTGAAATGCAAATTGCTCCCGATTCATTATTCACAACCCAGTCTATCATGTATTTATACCTTAAGAGACAGCAAAATCACTCAGTGGGAACACCCAGCCGTCCGACCAATCACCTGCTGCTATCATCCCCTAATGAGCCACTTCCAGTCTCCCGCATTAGACGCAGGCTCCCGGGGGAGCTTTAGGTTTAATTAGGAGGTGATCATCGTGTGTGTGCGCGTATGCATGTAAATTAATATGCAAATTCTCATGTGGAGAAACGTAGAATCAAAGTTCCTTGATTGGGCGCTTCGTACTTTGTGTTTCTGTCAGGCACATGCTGAACGTGACGTGGGAGAGGAAGGACCTGTCGTTCAACAACCAAGGCTTCCTCTCCAACCCCTCCATGGTCATCATCGCTTTGGACCGAGAGCGACTCTGGGACAAGGTACTGAGCGGCTAAACTCAATCACAGCAACATACGGACACTCAGGAAGAGCAGAACCTTGAGTCCAACAGCGTGCAACAAAACCACTGACTGGGAACATACACACATGTTAATTTACTCTGTTATGTTCCTACATGGCATCAAGCACACTAAAAAAAAAAATATATATATATATAATTTTAGCAACCAAAATGCCAAAAAATACAGTAAAAATAATTGAACATGTCCATTTCCTAAAAATACAGTAATTTTCTATAATTAAAATATATTTTTTAGCCTTAATTTTACATAAAATATGTATTTTTGTTAAAGAAGGATATTTAGATGTGCAGAAATAATGAAAATTACCTGCAATATACAATAGATAGTTATATATGTAGGGATGAGAACTGTATTTTGACAAGCTACCAGTGTTTATAGATATTATGCACACAGTCAACATTTTGAAAACATTTGTAATTAAGCAAGATATCTCTAATTAACCAATCGATGTAAAATTATAAAACCAACACCTGGAGAATTGAATTCACGGTATTAAATGTGAATTTAACATCAATAAGAACAGAAAACGTTTATGAAATGATGGTTAATTTCCGATCGTATTTGAACATTTTTAAAAAATTTTTTCAACATTTTTTCCTTGAAAGAATTAAATATTGTTGTTATTTTACATTTGATGTGTAAATGCACTGAATTTTTTCCCTAATTTTATATATTTTCTTGTCAAAATACAGAAAAATCTTTAAAATTAAGAGGAAACACTATAAAATTGCAGATTTTTCTCCGCAGCAGGAACAATGGGGGCTACAGCTGTGTGGTGAT
>NW_007577783.1:182549-185497 GCF_000690725.1 Stegastes partitus
GTTGCTCTAATAAACACATCTTTACCAGTTACACAGTGCCTCCGATTGAAACTTTTGATCATATTTGTCCCTTTACTGCTCACCTGTGTCATAAAATCAAAGTGTTCTTTCAGTTTAAATCAGGAGTGTGAGTGCAAATAAGCAGCTGCTAGTGTCTGTACAACAAACTGAAGGTGATGTTTTAAACAAATCGCTATTAAGAAGGCAAAGAAAATCTAATAAAAAGATGGTGAAAAATGTTTTGTTACAGAAATTGTAGGATGTATTGTTCGTCATACTAAAGGACTGGATATCTTGATTCCTGCCGTTTCTTCTTTTATCGATCGTTCACTCGCGAGTCCTCGAAGTACAAGTAGCTTAATGCATTCCTGTCGCTCAACGGGACGTAAAAATCAATCAGGATTTAGACTTTTCAGTGTTTAGAAGAAGCTTTTCAGTAATTCTGCCTGTTTTGGATGAAGAAAACTTTTTATTGGATGCTGACAGTAACTAAGCATTGTAGCCCTTTTCAGGCGTGGGATGCGTAACAATGCTGGTTTAACGATTGCACTTAAATATTTTGTCTTTGCACCACAAATGGAGGCACCAGGTTAGAGTTAGCAGCATGAAGGTGGTTTGATTGGCTGAGAATCTTGAGTCAGGCGTCGTAGCTGTGCCTCCTTCTCAGGCAACAAGACGTTCGCCGTGTCGCATGTGGTTGATGTTGTATTTTGAGCTAAATCGTGATCTTTTTGTAATTTAACCAAGTAGTTTTGGTGCCTAAACTTCTCCAGCCAGCGAGTGGAAAAAGCAAAAAAATTAAACAAAAAGAAAGTAAATGAAACAATAATAGGATGAGAGGGAGCATGTACTCCAGTGTCTTGGCTGAAAGTCCTGCGAACATGACTGTGTTTTTTTCTCAAACCAAATTTTATTCATCAATCTGCAAGCTTCAACATATTATAGTCCAATACACAGATTATACCGTTACAGATTCATGTTTCTTCCATTTTCCCCCTAACCCTGCAACTGATCTCCCTCCCAGCCAATAGAAACATTAAAATAAATAAGTAGATAATGTCAATTAATTGTTAAATATATACTTAAAGATAAAAATAAGTTTAAGGAGAAAGAAAGAAAGAAATCAAGAAATAAATAAAGAAAGAAAGACAAAACGAAAAGCCTACCGCTAGCGCTATTACAATCCGAACAAAAGTTATTTAACGGATTGTTTAGTGGTTTTTCTTTTTCCGTCACCGTTTGCTGCTGAATTTTCACTTTTTTTTTTCTATAAATTTTTTACAGTGTATTTCAAAAGCTCTTCAGATTGCTGTTGCAACTTTTTACAGAAACATGAGCAGGACGCTCCGTCAGATACGAAGCTGACAAGTTTAGATGCTGGTATAAGAATGGAAACGAGTCCATGTCACTGATCACGGGAAAAGGAAATCAATTTTTGGAATTAGAAGGCTGCAAGGTGGCGNTCTTGGTTTTGATTTTGTTGTCTTTACATTCTATAAAAGGCCAAATATAGCCGACGAGATGTCATGTTGACATCCTGAGCCGCGTCACTGTTTGCTTGAGCTTCACTCTGAACCACAGTCGCTGCCTTGTTGTTGAAAGGTGCTGCTTAAATCAACTTCCCGCCGCTGCCATCAGAGCGTGTGTGGTTTAGTGGATGAGACGGATGCAGGTAAAAGCCCCACATAAATGTGTTTAGAGGACGAGCGTCGACTTTATAACATCTCAGCTCTCAAACGTCTCGCAAACACCGGTCGTAATGACATCCTCTGAACGACTGAGTCACAGTGAATCTGAAAAACACGTGCGTCAAGCTGATTTTACCGACGTTGAGAATTTGTGGCACGAATTACAGGAATTGCCTCCGTGAGCCGAGTGTCACAGCGCGTCTCACTTACACGTGTGAACCGGCTGGAAATAACTCGCGAACGTCACAAACGGGGGATATCCGAAGGTACATCATTTCAAATCGATACTGCCGAGCATCTCCGGGTTCGCTTCTCTTAACTTCATCCTACGAGTGTTTTCACACGCGTTCAAAGCCCGAGGGTGTATTGAAAAAGTGCGACTAAACAGAGAGACCTGAACGTAATCTCACAGCCACAGTTGAACTCATTTATTTCTGCCCTGGAAAGACCAACCTACTTTATCAATGTCACCTCCTGGCTGCTGTGTATGTATGTGTGGGCGTATGAACATGGACATGCAATTGTGCCCAAGTGGGGTTTGCTTTGTATGCGTGTGGATCCTAAAGTCGTACTTCTATCCTTACATTAGTGTCCTCATTTCAGGAGTTGGATGTAGGTAACAGGGCGTTTCTAAACCAGACGTCTAAATCCTGTGAAACTTTCTCTCCTTTCCATCACGACTCGGTCTTCCTCCTCGTGTCTCATGACTCACCCATCACGGTTTTCTTGCTCTTTTTTTTCCAGCGTCTCTCCTCAGCTGTGACAACCTGACAGTTTAACACCATGTCGTTCCTTATCATCATCCGGAGGGTGACACTTTGGGCAGGAGAGTCGCCTTTCGTTGTCGGGATTCTCCTCTTTGTGTTTCTTTGCTTTCGCATCGGGAGACTAAACGCGGTGAACAGAAAGCTGGAATGATGAATATTTATGTACGATTAAATAATTGAATGTCATGTAGACGTGGTTGCTCAAGAGATCTGGTGACTTTCAGCTCAAAGTTTTGGTTTTACTGCTTTAGTTCCATTTATTTGTCTCCAAGCAGCTGATCTAAATAAATTAACTGCTTGTATGCTGCAGCCCCTAAAAGCAGACGAGCTTACGAACTTTTCGTGGCCAAAAGAAGAAAATTTGAAAGAAGATTAGTGATGGATCGAATTCGTCTTTAACTTTGCATATTTTGTGATTCGTCTCTTTTTTTTTGGAAAATTACTTAAACGCAAAAGACCAGAGTAGGATGTTTGTAGCAACATCACCCCGGTG